>NC_135509.1:14405000-14637500 GCF_051989575.1 Stigmatopora nigra | reverse complement strand
TCCACCCAAAATATTATATTACGTAGCTGTCATTTGTTGGGATCCTTGAGAAATTGTACATTTGCTCACAGTAACACCCAGTTAACATCAAAATTTTATTTTTTGTATGTATTTTCCTGTCAATTACCAGATCGCAACTATTCCCATATTGTGAGGGGTCTCAAAAACACCCTAAAAAACATTCAGATTTGCACGTTCAACATTAAAACTTGAAACCTAACATGATATCCTTCAACTTTCTGGTTGTGGCAAATTGCATCTGAATCTAATCACCACAGACATTGATCTGTAAAACATACTACTTTGTCACAATAGAAACCAGGTGGTAAAAATAGGAACCAGAACATAAGGAATGAGAGAGTGAGAGTGAGCAAGAGAGAAAGAGAGAGAGAGAGAGAGAAGGAAGAAGGAGCCTGCCTGCCTTCTGGAAGCAGCATCATCTTTGGCTCTCCGCTCAGCTCCTCCCCTCATCCCCTTTGGCGTCGCTCCCACGCTCCCCCGATCCTCCCCATTTCTCTTGTGGTGCAGTCTGTACGTACGAGTGTGTGAGATGAGAGGGTGTGTGTCACTCTGTGTATGCGTACATGCGAGTACTTGATGCTCAGCGCCTCGTATTTTCTCCCTCTCTCTCTACCTCGCTCTCTCTCCTTCGTTGCAGCTGTGGTGGGTGTGCGGTGTCTGTGACCCTCTCTGTCGCCCACATACTCTCCGGTTTGTACGTTTTCGCCTCCGCTGCAGGAGGCGATGGACGGATTGCGTTTACCTCCGCTCATCGAGGAGGCTTTGGACTCTACAGGTCTGTGCTCTACCTATTCGTCACTCTTCCCGAGAGTGTGTGTGTGTTTTGCTATGATGTTATGCTGGTGGCTATTTTTAGCAGGGAAGTGAAGGATGGATAGATGGATGGGTGCATAGGGATTGAGGAGGAGGAGGTCAGGTGGTTAGGAGGAGGGGAGATTAAAATGAGAGCTCATCTGTAACAGACTAGTAGACAGACTGGCGGGCACGTGGAGATGATCTTGATGGAGATGACCCACTGGCAGGTAATGGATGAGAGAGATGAGGTTTTTTGGGGGTCTTATTGTGGCCTGTTTGATAGCTTATGGTCATGTTTTTGTAGCTGTTTGTTGGTTACCGAGTTGAATAAGAACTGAACTTGCTCAAGTCAATGAAGAATTGGGGAGAAAGTCGAGATTGTGTTGATCTTTTTTGATCTTATTTTAGCTGTTTGTGTGATACTAGCTGGTCTGCATAAAAGCTATATGGTTGATTTTATTAGAAACATTGGCAGAATGAAGGTCAAGGGAGAATACATGCAAAAGCAGTGCTAATATGATGATTGTTTGACTAATGCTGTTGTATTAGTGTTGCCATTTTTCTTTTGGGTGGTTTTAGAGTACTATGACTATACTTAAATTATTTAGTTGCACATTTCTGGATTGTAAGAAGTAAAGGTATACAAAGAAAAGACGAAAAGCAGTGTGAAGATGTCTAACTTGAAGTCAACATTGCACAATTTCTTCTCTCACTTTTTTTTATTGTTTATTCAGTCTTTTTCTGGTTTTCTTGTGAAGCAGTAAATTACATTGGTGGTGAAACTGACCTTTCTGGAAAGAATTGTGAAAAGTATCTATGTTAAAAAAAGCAGTACAGATCTGGTGATCATTTGGCAAACAGTGCAGCGCTGTTTTTGTTCTACATTTTTGTTGTTGTTTTTTTTAAAAGCAGGATTACATAAAACCACATCGCAGAGGGGCAGAATTTAACTTTCTGGGGAGGAAGGGTCAAATTGTAATGAAGTATTGGTTAAAAAGGATTGTATTAAGTATGTATTACTTTTAATTAATTTTCTTAGTCTTTTTTCTAGCAGGACTCTCCAAAAATATAATAATGCAAGCAAATATATAATAATGTAAGACAAATAATCCTAACAAATGTGCTGTTCAACATTGGACCTAGTTTGTATGGTTGTTTGTACCTACATTATATTAACAGCTTTAAAATTCAGACTGCAAATAAAATTTCAATACTGTTCAGCAGTTTACTGGTTTAGCAAGGTTACATAAAAACAGAAAAAGTTTGTATTCTTTAATTGTTCGAGTGTTCTTACAATAGGTAGATTAAAATGCTTGTGCAAGAAGTGCGTTTGTGTGCGTGCATGAAAAAGATCAATTGATAACTTGAGAATGTCTGTGCTGTTATTTTGAGTGATGTGAATGAGGAAGTGGGTTCTTGTTCTATTTTTGATTGACATGCAGGAGGAGGACTCTGTCTGTGGGGGGTGTGTTTACTAGGAGGATGTTTATGAGTGCATGTAGAGGGTCTGGGGGGAAAGAAAAACATAGGTCAATAACCTTGTAAGCAGTGTCAAATATGCAGTTTCCTCTTTCTGTGTTTGTCACAGTGCCCAAAAAAAGAATGATCACAAATATGTAATAGGATTTTATCTTTCATAACCACTGGATTAATGGTTTTTAATTGCTCTTTTTATAGCAGCGAAGAGAAATTCTTTGCTTCTAACATGCTTCGTCTTGTTTACTCCAGTGTGTCTCTTTTCTTTGCCTAAGTTTAACAGAATATATTATTAATAAAAAGCTTTATGGAAGTATGTTTAAATGTATGATAAGGATGGACGAGGTGTGACTAAAAGGAATGTACATGCGCTTCTGTGTACTGTGTTTAGAAACTCGACATTCCAATTGAAGACATTCCAAAGGCAGGACAGAAGTGGGTCTTGTTTTCTTAATTTGCAGTGGTGTTTTTCTATGCAAAAAAATGAGGGTGCAGCGTAAATCATTCACATAAAAGGAGATAAAAGGAAAATTTAAGCACTCTTGCCTCATGTGATTTCTTTCAATAATTATTCGTAAGTACATTAAAGGAGGGGGTTTGTTTCATTTACGACCAAAATCCAGATGGTTGTCTCTTTCCAAAAGTCTAATAATTCCATTACAAGAAGGCATTTCTTTTGCACCGTGTCCTTTTAATCAGATTTTAGCCTTCATGTATTTCTGTGTCAATCTAATCTACTAAATTCACTTCCTGCCTTTGCGCAAAAAGCACAAGAGAAACAGCTACAGCTCTTGTTGTAATTTAAACAATGTTAGCAAACGGATTGTTTCTTGTACAAATTAGATTCTTTTTAAGAACCCCATCTGTGGTCTGCATTATTTAATTAAGTTTTGTCATCTTTATAAATAAATGTTTCAATGTTTTTCGAGATGATATACGTTATGCGGAAAATTAAATGTGCGTTTTGTTGAAATATTTTGATACCGAGTTCTACAATTTGCTTATTGATTCAAAATCCATCTGATACGATGGCTGCGTGTGTTTTTAGTGGACACAAACAGTAAGTGGCTGTAGTGTCTCTCCCATCCACTAGTTAGCAGCAGCCAGCTGCTGTACCTTGCAGTCTACCGAAAGAATTGTGCAGAAATGTAGAAATCACGCTTGAACTAAAGCTGGTTTGTACTAAAAAAACGTGATACAAACTGCACTGCCAGATAGAGGCAATAATAAAATTTCCAGTATTCAACGTATTCTACCTCAATATATTTAGGGATTTAAAGTGAAAAAAGCAGTGAATCTCCACAAGTCAAAACAGAGTATAACCACAAAAGCAAGGAATAGTGTAGGTGTGGGTAAAATTTGCCCTAGGACTATAACGCAGGTTTCATCCTCACGATAAATGGTGTTTCACTGTGCTATACTAAATACAGCACCGTCTGGTGGACACAGTTTGCTGTTGCAGTACTGTTGCCAAGTGTGGATTTGCAAGCTGTTTGTTGTACAATATACCGGCAACATATTGCACCTCCTACGTGCATTAGCAGTGGCTCCCTACTATCCCACTCGACATCTCTCCACAGTGCCTACACACACAAACACACACGCATGAAAACACACTCAAAACAACCTTTTCTCCTACCTAAGCCCACATATTCCACTCCCGGCCTCCTCTATCCTCGCACTTCTCTCTAGTGTGGTACCCCTAAAAGCACTGTTAGCCCTTACAGGATGCACTGGCAGAATTTTTCATGGGTCTCCGAGATTTATTAACAGTAACAGAGTTGGCTCTGCAAACCTTGAGCCACAAAAACCCGTAAAAACATCCACAGAAGCAAAATTCTCATGGAGGGAGCACTAATGAAAACAAGCATTTGAGGGGCCCTTGAAGCACCCTTGTTTTTTTTGTATTGGCCTTGCCAGTGGGAAATTGTGCATTTGGTAGTAATTGATCCATCTCGCAATACCACTATAACGGTGTAATAATAATCGAATCCATTTCTGATTAAAATCACAATACAGCAAGAAAGTACTTCATGTACTTTATGTCACCTGAAGCAATGCTGAAGTAATATTCATCTATTAACCTGCACAAACATTATACAAAACATCAGATGTTATGATGATTAACCTTCTAACAGCTGGTGTCCAGAAATGTGGACATCACATTTTTGGTTGTCACAAGACTACAATGTTAATTTTTGGAATACTACTTCCACTTATGATGTGGACATCATTTTTCCTCAGAAACTACATCATGTAAAAAGATTTACGCTTTGTTTTTATACTCATCAGGGCCCAATTAGCCTAAATATCAAAGTGAAAATAGAAATGCATAACTTGCAAGAGTCTGGGTCGTGAGATTAAATATGTTTTGTTTGGAATTGACCAGTTTTCATCTGAAGAACAAATCAGATGACACAAAAATGCTGACATCGTTGAGGGCCTGCTAGGGCAAATGAGGAATTTGATTAGGAGAAGATACTGCTTGCATTATACTTTAAATTACATGGGTGAGCAAAAGTCCAGGGCAGATAAAAATGCTGTTGTAACAACACAAAGGCTAAAACCGGATTGCCACTGACCAAAAAAAAAAAAAAAAAACAACAACAACAACAACAACAACAACAACAACAACAAAAACAAGAAGAAATGCACAGTATTCCATAATTGAGATCCCAAACAACATTTTTTCCATGACCACTTGCATTTCAAAACATCTTTCCCCATCTTTAACCTAATCTAAAACTTAAAAATAGCACAATAATATTTTAAGGAAAATAGAGTAATGACAATTAAATATATGTATACATTAGATTTTCAGAAAATATCAGACCATTGGTCCCCCCAAAATAGGATATATAGGGTAATCTTCAAACAATAACCCATGAATATACGAGAGTGCACTTCATCAACAAAACTAACTACGGTGTAAAAAACTAACACCACAATATAATTAACCAATAAACACCCTCCCATGTGCTCTTTTCCCCTGTGAATTTTTCCTTCACATGTTGATCCGTAGCTTGTTTTGGCCTTGGGTGATGTAAATAGCTTGAAAAAAAAAGATTGGTGTCAGGTGGGAGGCACTGATTTGCAATCAAATGGATTACCGCCACATCCTTTGTTCTCTTACTTTGTTACGCTTCTATTCATATCATCTCGATAAAATAGCGTGTCAGAAGCATGGCTGCACACTGCAAATGCATGTTTATGCCTATGACCCATTTTGTGTTTACTTCCCCTCTTCCCAACAATAATAAGCGCCTCTCAACAGGGTGAAATTCCACCTGCCTCAAATTATATGCACACCATTGAGGCAAGCAATTAAATAACTCTTATTTTACAAGAATTGCAACAATTGGCACTTCTGTGCAACAACTTCATTCTCTTGATATATCAATCTCAGTCCTCCTGTTTTTTTTTTGCTCTCATAATATATCCCACTTTACCCTCCCTTAAAGGAATACTGCGTAATACGTGTTTGCCATTGCAGCTCCAACGCTAGTGAGCTGGCTTCAAAGATGCACTGTGCATTATGCAAGACCTCCTACACGAGGAATACTCATTAGAATACTTGGCTGGGTATCAAACAAGGCTTCACACAGAATGGGCTTTTCATAGGGATTGGTCGTTCGTTTTGAATGGTACCCCATCCAACATCTCCTTTGTATCCCTAAAAATAAGCTGAATACACACACACACACACCAGATGGTTTTCTTAAAACCATTCAAAAACCATTGCCAAAATGTCCCCTGAAGCTGCATTCGTTGTACACATCAGAAATAGCTCAATTGACATATCAACAGGTACACATGCAGCAGCTAATGACACCAAACGCAACTGTGCCTATACAAAGTTAATTTTTCTCACTATATCTATTGCTCAAGGTTTGCCGTAATGTTGCAGCATACTGACAGTAATTGGTAGAGGTTAGAGGTAAGTAGTGTAAGTGTAGCCATTAAAAGGGGAGTGGTCATTTTTTATACAATGGTATCTTTCCATATGGGTGTACAATGTGAAGTTTTGAAGTTAATGTATGAGCCTGGGCAATTTTTAAATTGGTAAAATGAGCTAACATATTTGTTACAAGTAAGGTTCAGATATGCTGCCACTTGCAAATGGACCAATGGAAGAGCTGAGAGAAAGGGCCTTAGGATTTAAGAAATCTAATCCGTTGTCTGATTTCAACTTGTCTTATCTGATAATGACCAGTGCCATTGACCGAATACCGGACTGAAACTCATGCAGGAACAATTTTCTTCAGAGTACTTTTCTAGTTATTGGGGTGTATTTATTCATAAATGGCAAAAGTATTTTTCTACAGTTATTGGGGTGTATTTATTCATTAATGGCAAATTGCTGTTTAGTGTGAAATTGTCACAACAGAGAGCCCAGTGTGTGGGAGTGTATCAATCTAATGTGTTGATTTATCAATGGATGTGGGGTAAAGGTTGTACGACATTTTCTTTGGTGGGTTTAACTCTCTTTTACTGTTAAATGTTGATCTTGTTAACACTAGAGTTTGTTATGAATTGAGATTTTTATTGCTTTTGTTTTGAACTACCATGCAGGATTAACCTGTACATCAGGGCTATCTAAACTTTTCCAGTGTCTCAATTTTAGTTCCAACTGATCTAATACGGACCGTTTAACCAATAAGATTTCTTCTGAAACACTACAGTTAACTGAATATACACTATTTAAGACAGCAAACCAGCCAAAATGTATTCAATTTATCAATAAAAAAGCTGCACCCATACCATACATAGTTGGACATGAATTCAGTTAACACAAAATAGATTCACTGATTTAAAATTCCATTGTCACTAAATCAAAAAGGCCACAACACAGCTTTTTAAAATCTCCCCTAATGTACAAATTTAATCTCAGGCAAGTCAACAGAGAATGCTGCATGTTGGATGCCCACTAAAGTGTGCCATTGACTGCATTGGCAATGTGTTAAATGCTAAATCTGGATTACACAAGAATGTTACGTGGATGGACACAGTAACTCGGCCGCAAGCTTTCTTTCCGCTCATCATCTTCTGCTACTACTGAACCAGGCGGGACTTTCCAAACTGCCCATGATTGTGTCCAATTTGATCACAAAGCCTGTAGTGAAGCCAAGAGAGATGCTATACAAGAAACTAAATCAATTGTAGGCTCCAAATTCAGATTTAGGTTGTAAATGTAGGTCAGTACTTTCCCCTGTGTTTAGTAGTAGTGGAAGTATTTCAGTTTTGATAAAGCCAAGATGTTGATAGTTGAGTCGAATATGTAATCACAATATTGAGATTTTAATTCTCTCTAACTTCTCAGTCAAACAAATCACGACACTCCCTTAACCATTTACTTTTCGTCACCCTAAATTTCTTGCAGACAGTTGGAAAATAATGTTAAACTCTTAAATCAATACAGTCAAAACAATTTCTGACACACCCTACACCAAAGGTCGGGAACTTTTTTGACCAAGAGAGCCATAAACAATTCATATTTTCAAACATTTCTTAAGCCATACTCAGAATTTAAAAAGTCAAAATACATGAAAATGTGAGCATTTATTATTCATCTAACCACTCTGAAAGTCAAAAAAATCTGAATTCTTTTGAGAATTTTTTTTCACTGTTGCTAATCAATGAGTATCAACGAGAGGATGCATTCAGGAGTCTAATGAAGAAAAATGATTTTAAAAAAGGCGCTAGAGATAGTTTCGGTGCCACAGTGACGCTCCCATTGGTGTGTCCGGGACCAGCGGGTCCCATATTTTACCACACAGGTTCGCAGAGAGCCACATATGGCTTCCGAGCCATAGGTTCCCTACCCCTGCCCTACACAGTTAGTAACATTACAGTAGAACCTTGGTAATCATTTGCCCAGTATTATATAGTGACGTTGTGCTTTGTCATGGCTTTTTTTTGGGTGAAATTGTCCCAGTTTTGATAAATCATGATACATTCCCAAAAAAAAAAACACTGCTTGGCCCATTATTTTTCAGAATTGATGCACCATGTTGTGCGGTCACTGAGGTTCCATGTTTTAATGCCAAAAGAAGATTGCCAATTGATCAAATTTAAACTTCATCTGAGATTTCTGAGAGGAAAAGTTGATCGATTAGTTATTAAAGCAATTGTAGCTGCATCTTAAAGCCTTGATATCCATGCAAAATTCAGAAGCTCACATGTCATTCAAAAGTTATTTCCTCCTTTCTTTTAAAAGGCATTGCAACTCATTACAACATCAAAAAATCATAAAACAGCCTGGTACATTGTTTAAATGAACTTGCGTCGGCAATTATAAGGAAAGATGTGAAGTCAGAGTGATACCTAATTGTGATGGAAATTGTTACATCTTGCAAAAGAGGCAGGCTAGCGGGAGGCACTGAGGGAGGGGGTGACACAGAGGTAGAGAAATAATTAAGGCAAGGAAGACAAGAATCCCATGAGCTCAGATTAAATCTGTGGGACTCACTTTTAATTAGGAGCATCTTTGGTTAATCCTCCCAACAGTCCCCTGCTGCAGTCGACCGTTGTCATACGTTTTTGCATCTGCACGGAAACCAGGTAGAGATAATGGCGATTTGCACTTTTTGGGGGACAAAAGGAGCTGAATGACAAATTAAAAGGAGGGAGGGAAATGAACCAGAATCATTCATACATACAATTTGCAATTCAATTGCCACATATGCCCTTGCTCACTCTGTGTTTGAGAATCATAATATTCTATGCATGAATTTAATCACATACTTGTATTCAATGCAAAGCATTTTTAGAAGAAAAACAGAACACTGATTTCCCTCTCGAAAACCTTGTATTAGAGCATTTTGGGAGATTTTCAAGACTCAGATTGTGTTTTAGGAAAACATCTATATATATTTACATGAATATATAAATATGTTCATTGATATGTACCATCCCTTTATTAAATACATCAAACTCAAAACTGAATCGACCAAGAGTTGACTTGACCTCTACTAGCAAAAAAGGAACGTTTTTTTGTCAACCTTGACTTTTATAGCAAAACACACGTGCAGGGGTTGGGGAAGTAGCTCACTTTTTACTTGAACCACAAGGGATCCGTGGTCCATGCAGAACTGTGTAAACTCACCATATTGTGCAGGGAAATCCAGGTCTCCAATATCTGTTGGAAGACATCTTTTTAGAGTTGACAGCTGTCCAAAAATTTCCACAAAGGGTCCAGCAGAAGCAGGTTTTCCAAGCTACTAGTGAAAAGGACATTTTCCACTCTTCCATTCTCCACCAATTCGTTTTCTTGCAACTGTGATCAGCTGATTGCAGTCAGGTGCAGCTTGTTTCAGCAGAAACCTGAATGGTCAAATTGTGCATGCTGTTTCAGTTAGAATGAAATTCTGCATGCACTTTGAGGAATTGGTTTGATACCTGTAATGTAAATAGACCAAAGATAAGTCCCCCTGGGAAACTTAAACAGGAATTTAACTGAAGTCACAACTAATAGAAAGAAATAACTTCAATTAGATGTGAAAAAAGGCCTGTTTTCATGGACTTGTGCTTCCTGACACAAAGAACTCACCAAAAACAGCTTTTCCCTTTTAGATGCAATCTTGTTTTTAGAGCAATTTTCACCGATGCGTAGAGAAACAACACTCTTTACTGTCATGCTCTTGTTTGACTGGAAAACACGCCTTGGTTGGCTTTAGTCCTGAGCACGCAACAGCTGTGTGTGATGTCATTTATTGGCAAGTCTCCAGAATATCAGGATGTGCAAACTTTTTTTCTTCTTTTGCTTTAATACTTCATTAGATTTTCCAAGCAGACAGATGGTTCATCGTATTAAAAAATGATTCATAAAACAAACCAAAATCACAAATTTGTTTTAATATGTTAATATTTCTAATTGACTTGTTTAAAACTCTTCAAGCCATTAGTGCATTTCGCCAAATTAATATAAAATTGATAATCGTATGCTTTCTCATCATGAATTCATAATAGTCAACAATTTAATTATAAAATGTGTTAAATATAAGGAGATTTTTTTACATTTCTGATAAAACTGTATAGATTACATCACAGTTAGATGCTCAATTAATCAATCATTTAAATAAAAATCTGTCAATATGTAAGATTATTATCATATAGAATTATAGATTTCATTTTTATTGAATTAGGTAACTATGATTTAAAACTTAATGCAATTATTTTTGGAAAATACAATATATACAATTATTTAATATCCATGTACATTAACTAAATTCAACACTTAATTATTGTCAAGAATAAGAGAAAATCCAATTCATAAATTAATGCATTTAAAATATTTGAGTTTATTAATATCATAAAATACCTACATTTTACAGTATTTTAACAAATGTGATTTAAAAAAATCTTCCATTTTTTTTCAATTGTTAATATATTTATTTTAAAAACTGAATTGTTTAAATGTATTAGTGAATAAAAAATGACTACTAATGACTTGATTATGATCCCACTGTTAGACTGTGTTCAGCATTTAATTATATCTGGAGTGAAAACGAGGAAACGACTTGTGCGAGGTGGATTTGTCACAACTATTATGAATATTAACATACTACATTGCTATGTGGTGAGTCAGATTGATGACTTCAGCATACCCCATTTACCCCTCCACTCTACATTATGATAGCTCTCTCCTGTCACCTGCTGGATTAAAAGGTTGAGACAGGATGCAGTTTTGTAGAGTGCAGCAAAAACATATTTTGCAGTGGTACAAATACTTACTGCTTGAGTCCTTATTTTTCTAATTACTTTTTTTTCCACAGAACGTTCTGTGCATCATGAAAAATCTGCCAATGTAATAAGCAATGCGAGGTGACCCGGCTGCTCGAGTGGTTAGCATGTCGGCCTCACAGCTTTGGAGCCTTAGGTTCAAATCCAGGGCGGTCCACCTGTGTGGACTTTGCATGTTCTCCCCCATGTATTAGTGTATCCATGAATGGTGGTCTGCCTCGTGCACTGCAATCATCATTGGGATGTCCCCTGCCTTAGGCCCAAAGTCAGCTGCAATAAGCTCCAGCACCCCCGCGATCCTAATTACAATAAAGCAGTTCAGAGAATGAATGAATGCAATTTTCTTTTTCAGGATGGTCAGAGTCAGTACTTTTTTTTGCATTCTTTTTATCCCAATACAAAGCTATCTGTAATGCCACATATTCATACAGCTTATGCCCACAAGGGTCGCGGCGGGTGCTGGAGCCTATCCCAGCTAACTCTGGCCATGAGGCAGGGGGCACCCTGAATTAGTGGGCTCCCAGTCACAGGGCATACGTAGACAAAGGACAACCATTCACGCTCACACTCATACCTAGAATTCAACCAGCCTGCCCTGTAAGTTTTGGGGATGTATGAGGAAACCGGGGTACCCAGACAAAACCCACACAGATCCGAGGAGAGCATGCAAACTCCACAAAGTAAGGACCGACCTAGGATCGAACCCTCGACCTCAGAACTGTGAGGCCGACATGCTACATATTCTTTAAGTACACTAAAATGTGTACTTTTGCCCTCTCTGCTTCTATATAAAGTGTATTTACCATCAGTCCAAAATGTCTTTCCTGTACTTTGCCTTGACGTCTTTCTCGGCTCCATTCTGTCAACCATCCCAGCTGCAGCCATGATGAAAAGGCAGCAATACTTTGAATATTCAAATCAGGGCTTCTGTTTCTACACAAAAAGAGGATTCAAAGACGCTTTTATCACAAGAGGGTGCAATTGATCCAGAAGACAATGGCAGGCCTCGCTTTTAAAGTAGAGATGGAATGAAAGAGTTGGTGAGAGCAGGCTTTGTCACCTCCTCCATCAGATGCTTACCGATCACTTTCATGTCTCCTTCAGATGATCTGAGCGAGCTCAAAGCAGACAGTAGTCCCCCCGAGGAGCACATCAGCGCCAAAGAGAGGGGCGTGCTGGACCAGGACGACGAGAAGCAAGAGATGGAGTGCGAGAGAGCTCACAAGGACGAAGATGGGGAGGACGAGGAGGACAAAAAGGAGCTGAGCGAGGAGCAGGAGCTGGAGGAGCTCAGGGCTCAGGTCCTGCAATTGCTTCTGGAGCTAGAGGACGCCAGAGAGACGTCCAGTAAGCATCAGGAAAGCTTCTTGGAGCTGCAAGGTAAAATTCATATCATCAGTTTTTTGGGGGACTGACCCAATGGGGGCGCTGTTCATCTTTCTTTAACAATGTCTGCTCAGAGAAGCAACCACCTTAGTTCACAATCACTTATTGGAGAGTTTGCAGAATCCTTAATGAAATATGTTGCTAATTGCCCTGAAAATGAAGTATTTTTGAAGTACATAAATTAGATTATAAGGTACTTTAATATTTACATTGTGGATGCCTTTTAAACGGAAATGTCTAAATTGACTCTAAATTTCCATTATGTGCCTAAATGAAATTTATTATAGTATTTGATAATATATAACTTTAATATATTTGATATATATTTTACTGCAGTTGTATTTTCAACACTGGTTAGGAATACTGATGTTATCAAAAACTATAAGATTGTCTTTTTAGAATAGACTTAAAGTAAAGAAAAAAATAGAAACCGATATATAAATAGTCTAGCTGTTTTACTTTTTCACTAAACAGTTTTTACAAAATTCATTACTGTCATAACTTGTCTTTCTAGGGTTCACTTTACATAATACATGTTTTATTAAAACTGTGACAACGAAAATGTTATAGTACCATGCAAACACTTAAAGCCATCAATTCATGCAGATTTGAATTTAAGTTAAATATTTTCATCCTATAAAAACACAAATAATAACTAATCTTGATAATAAACAACCCACCCAAGTTGTGTAGAGGTTAACTCACCAGAATTTCATGAACTTCTCCAAAAGTATCAGACAAGTGTCACCACTGAAGTTTTCTGCAAAAGATTTAAAAATGTATGTCAAATCCCAAATAATTTATGTCGAGCAATAATTCATAACTCCACAGCTCAAGGAGCAACTCTAATAATAATAACGTAAGAAAATACCTCCAGGACAGTGCTGTTTTGTGTGATATTCATTTTGTAGCCTACAGTTTGAGAGTGGTGCGCCACTATTATTCTTGTTTAAGAACGTCATTGCTCTCCTATTAAAAGCAACTTGACTGTCTCAGCTTACACTGCAGCTTCCTTAAACAAACTGATACATGTCATCTATATATTGGCTTTGATGTCATCTTTTTACAGTTATAGAAAGGCCTTCTGGGTAATGACCTGCAGTCGTTTCAGAGGTGTGTGTGCGTCATGCCAACAGACATGGCTGTTTGTGTGTATGTGTGGCGGCAGCGCATTTTTGGAACAACTGTGTACGCACAAGAGAAGCTTCCAGGCTTCCCGCTGGGGCGCCTCAGCTGTTTCTCCACGCCAACTGTTGGGGTTCCTCAGGGAACATTGTCAGCGAATGACATAAGGTGGATGGGGGGGATGGAGGTAGTGGTTATCCCGGCTACGGTGGCAGTGTTTCAGGGTGCCAATGATGCGTCACTTACTCACACGGGCTGCGTGACATGAGCTTAACATAAATGACAATGATATAATTGAAATTAAGTTGGGATTTCTCCTCCTCTGAGGATTTGCAAAATTTTCCCTGTTGCGCAAAATGCTGTGCATGTCATATCATTCTGGCTGAATTTTGTACTCATTAATAGACCTTAAAAATCACTAAAAATTGTCAATCAAATATGATCAAGTGGAGTGAAAAAGGATTTTTGGAGTCAAATGTCATATATGTGGGGGAACACTTGACAGAATGTAACAGATGGAAAATTAAATGGGATTTTGGGGCCATCGCATAAACAATTAAAGTAAAAAAAAACATTAGTGGTGGTCTTGTTCCTCTAGCTCAGGGGTCGGGAAAATTTTTGACGAAGAGAGCCACAAACAATTCATATTTTCCAATGTTATTCCTTGTGAGCCATGCTACGAATTTAAAAGTCAAAATACATACATGTAAACGAGTGTCTTTTCAATTTTTTCCTAGTAATTTCACCACTTTTAAAGTGGAAAAAAAAGATAATTTTTTAAAAGATTCTTATGATATTGCCAATCAATGAGAGGAAGCGTTCCAGAAGAGTCTACTGAAAAAAAAACGACGATGAAAGCAGTTCTACATGTAATATCTCATTTCTGTCACCAGCGATTTTCATATTTTATCTCACAGGTTAGCAAAGAGCCAGATCCACTCATCAAAAGAGCCACATTTGGCTCCCGAGCCATAGGTTCCCTACCTCTGCTCTTGCTAAAGACATGTGTAGTACTATGTGGCTTTGACGATTTCAATTATTTTGTGTCCAAAAGGAGATATGTTGATTCCCCCCTCAAAAAAAGAATGGAACATCTTGTGTTGAGCTCCGGTAATACATACAATTGCTCACACAAAGCCTGAAAAGTTGTTTTTGCCCCTTAGTTCTGCTTCAAGGACAAACAGCTTATCGAATTGTCATCTTTCTGTCCGTCTGCTGAATTGACACGTTTCTCTTATCTCTTTTCCCATTTCCTACATCTCCCTCCCTTTCCATTTCCCCTCCTCTTCCTCCATAGGGCTGTTGGAGGATGAGCGCCTGGCCTGCGCGCATCAGGCTGAAGCCTTCACTCGACAGATCCAGAATCTGCAAGGTAGAATATTACAAAAACTCATTTAAATTAACACATTTCTGCTAGAAAAAAAAAAACATCACATTTACTGGCTTTAATATACAAATGTTAATTTCTGAATCTTATTATCAGAATGTAGTAAGGTTATGATCAAAAGTAAAAAATGTACGAGATAAGAAACACTTTCAGTCCCTTATTGTCAGCTGTGATATATTCAAGCACCCCCACATCGCCTTTGGCAAAGAAAATGAATGGATGTTTTGAAATATTGCATCTGGAGAGTCTTTTAATTCACAGTTGAAATAGTGAGACACAATTACATTACATAATCTTGTTTTTCTCCATTTTTATACTTTGTTATTTACTGTCAGGTTCAATCATTCATTTTCTATACCGCCCATCCTCGAAAGGGTTGCGGGGGTTGCTGGAGCTTAACCCAGCTGTCTTGGGGGGCTATTTACTGTTAGGTGAAAAAAATAATACTGTAATACAAGGTTTTTGGTGCAGTGATGCCCTTAGCTTCTGAACATAATCTAGTCTTCTAAATTCCAAATATAGTTATTTAGCACATTACTTTTTAAAATATTCTAATAAAGCAACTATGTCACCCCTCAGTAAATTCTTGACGTAAATGTTCCCACAATGAGGAAATAATTCATAAGCACAATGTCAGGAGACCCATTGGTTGGACTGAATGTAGAGTGGATTGCTTTTCAGGACTTGACTGAACTAGCACACTGGGGGAAAAACAATTGATGACCTAATTTTAGTACGATGTGTTTGAACACTACAAGAGAACATTTAGGATAGACTAAATGGACTATGAGGGATAAACAATGTAAGCAGTGGGAAGCCGCATCTGCTACAATTCAAGAGAAATGATGTCAGTCATTGCATTTTATTGTGGTCGTTGCCTCTTCAAGTAGAAACCACACACACATACACACGCATACATAGCTAACAACAATTTGAAATGTTCAATCAGCCTGCTATGCATGTTTATTTGCCTTTTTTTAAGGATGCCTTCAGTGTTGGAAAACAAAGTAAACTATTTAATTTTGTTTACATTTTTAAAGACTCATTTAAAGCAGTAAATTGTTTTTTTTGTTTATTTATACTATTTGTTGACTTTTTTATAGTTGTTTTACCTGTTGTTTTACCATAGTTGTTAGTATGCATGTGCATTGGCAAACAGTTAGCAACCAATTCATGGTGTACCCTGTTAAATACGCTAGTATCTGAAGGATAGTTGCATTGTCGGCAGTACATTGATTTTTTTTATAGATCTAAAACAATGTTTATTTTATCTTTTTTTCAAAATATATTTTTAGATTTTACGAAATAATTTTGAACTAAAAACACAAAGAATTGATGACAAAAATTACAATTATTGATTTAAAAGGGGGAAATTTAATATACATCTATACTCTATACTTTAATTTGATCCTAAAACAGAAAGTCGACACTTGTTATTTACTTTCCTGGGCCAACACAAAATGATGCGGCGGGCCAGATTTAGCCCCCGACCCGCCACTTTGACACATGGTTTAAGGGTATCAGCTCTTGAATTTCTTTGTGCAAATGGGGTGAAAATGCTGGCAAGTCCTGATTTTTGTGCTAGAGTAGAATTTGCTGCATGACCGTTGATTGGACATACTGGTCGGTGCCACTCTGGCCATTGTAATGAAGCAGAGTAAGAGTTTGTAAAAGTGTGCTTGGTGGAATGACAATTGAGAATATTGAAGGAACTGTACAGGGAAAATGAACCAAGTGCAAATTTTTGAGTACATCGGGATGAATATTTTACTCACCTGTGATCTTTCCTTGCCTGCAGCCCAGTTGCGTTCAGTGCAGGAGGAGATGGAGAGCTTGGAGGAGGAGAAAGAAAGCGAGCTAGCCGAGGCCCAAGAGGAGTTGCGTATGGCCCAGGAGGAAGTACTCCTCCTCCAGCAGGCCGCCGAGGAGGCTGCGGCAGAACGAGAAAATGACATCGCCTCCCTGCAGGAGGAATTGTGTAGGCGCAGGGCTGAGCTGCAACGCCTCAGTGAGGAGACGCAGGTGGGAAGGTGTTTTTTAATCTATAATGAGGATGAGTCATAATTTGATTACATACTGATCATCCACATTTCATTTTCTCCATTGAGTACTATTAAAGTTTTTGATGACAGGGTTTTTGTCATCTTACCATTTTACGATGAAGTAGACGTATTTATGGCGCTTTAGATTCATACCTATGTCGTTGTTTTTAAATTCATTGTGTTAGCTTCATCAATAATTATACTTTAATATAATTATATAACAATACAGGTGGACATCTGATTCAATTATATATATTTAATTAAATTGGCATCTCTGATGTTTTACTTGCATGCTACTCTTAATGCTCACATTTATAATAATATCCCAGAATAACCCCAACACGTTGATATAATGCATTAATTGTTTTTTCTTGGATAGAAAATCTTTTTGACGGCTGCCGTTTTAAAAGCTGCATATAAATTCACTTTGACTTAAAGTCTAATAGTTGAAAAAACATCACATAACGCAGTGTTTCTAATGGTAATGTTGTGTTTTGTTTTACATGTGTAGAGGATATTATTACTTTGTGCATAGATGTTAAGTCTGATAATAGCGATGTATAATTTATGCTTATTTGGTTTTATACACAGGAGTACGATCTGGAAATCACTACTCTGAGGGCCGAGATCAGCATGAAGAGTCAGCGCAGGGAGGCTGAAAGGAAGGAAGGTGAGGACCTGACTACTAAAGAGGCCTTTTGGAACAAAGGCACATAAGAGCGCTTTCCGGCATACAATTAGAGTAAATTATAGTGCTGAAAGTTTCCAATCAGATACAGCCATCCACACCTAGCAGCATATTGAGGAGTCTTATCTTTTTTTGGTTCGCACTCTAAATCTTGAACAGTGAGAGAGTGCTCCAAATTCAATAGAATTTAAACTGAGTTTGGGCAATAACGAGGAAAGGTGGAAGACTGTGCTTTGGAAAACGTGCGGGATTTGTTGTTTGTAGGCGGAACCACCTGTCCCTGACACAATAATAAGGTTTTTTCACAATCTCCTTAACAGCCACGATTTTTTTGGGATACCTTGTCTCTACCTGGCTTAAAGTTAAAGTAGTCTACTCACTGATTTGTGCTTACTTTGAAAAAGTACTGCAGAGCACATGAATTTTGTAAGGGAAATCTTCTCAGGAAAATATTACTTCCACCCACTCACTTGCTTCTCATTCTAATTTTCATTTTTCTATGGCAGAGCTTAAATTTCTTTTCTTTCGAATAGTAGGGCCCCACGGTATTTGTCTTTTTCCTCATCAAATATGTCACTTGAGAGAAAAAAAAGTGTACCCAGTGGACATGTATGGTTCTAAACTGAATAATTTTCCTGTCTATAATACTTTTTTAAAAAGTCCATAGCTTTAGTTACGCTACTGACAAAACTACACATCAAGAAAACTCTAATGCACCTTTCAAAGTGCAGAAGAACCTCTTGCAGTAAGGATGCTAGCATCAGCCAGTCAAGCCCATAAATCATTTATGCCTTTAAATAAGTATTACCACTGTGATTATGGTGTCAAGGGAGCAGTGTGCGCAATTAGGATAGCAGACTCATTAAGTCAGGGGGGGATGGGAAGGTTGCGGGTGGTGGGGATATGTGATTATATCACTTGATGTCACCGCTGGGCTCCAAGCTGGGTCTCTGGGAATATACTTCATGTTGTTTAATCACAGCAGGCTTCACCCCCTAGAGTATTTATGACTGCACAGAAAGAATAATGGGAATAAAGAAGCACAGTTTCAATTCCTTGAGAAATCAAAGTGGGTGTAACAAAACTAACAAGTTTTTCAAATAGGAGTAATCATTCAAAAACTTTCTTTTCTTTGATTAATAGTGGATATGAATGCAACTGAACTCTAAATCAGGCAAGACTTTGACAGATATTTAACATTGAAAACATTTTCATATTGTGCGGTTTAATATAGACTTGTATTCTGCTATCTTAATATACTATTAAAATAATGGAATTGGCTTGAAACTAAAGTTAGCTCCATTCTGCACAATGTTTATTTTTTTAAAACTCAGATTTACCTGTGTAGCCGTGCATTTTGCGAGAATATGGAATTTGGAGATCCTAGTTATACTGCGTTAGTCGCAAGTACAGATTCTTTATCCCCAGATGACTTTGTTGCTTACAGAATTAACTCAAAAAATCTATAGATTTTACTCTATTTTTAAAAGCAATCTAAGATAATGTAATACTGTACACATTTAAAAAACATTTGCTCTTTCTTCTAAGGACCTGGTAATTGATTAATGGCATATTGGCTCTTTTAGATTTTCAGGCAGAATCCAATTTAAATTGGCATGCTGATTCTAAAATTAAATTATTTTTTTTAAGAACCACCATTTCTTTTCCTGTACAACTTACCCACTTACTCCTATCTATCAAAGTATTACTGTTTTAAAGTAAAAATTAAAAACAGTCACATATTATACATATTAGATGAATGATTTCTCAACACTGAAAGCCTGTGCTCTGAAACCTGTCACAAGTTAGCATCCACTACAAATAAATCCCTCAAATCTATGGAAGCATCTTGCATATTATTGACCACTGCTTATCTTGGGTCAGAGAGTCATAGAAAAAAATCACTGCAAAAAAAATAATGACGCTGCTCAAACTCTAATAACAAACATTACATCCCTTAACCTGGTCCTATCCAGGCAATGTGGACGTGCTTAAGGAGGAGTGTCAGACCTTGCGGGAGGAGTGCCAAGCCCTAAAGGAGGACAACCAGCGTCTCTCAGAGCGGCTGCAGCTGCTTCAAAGACAGAGGACATGGTGAGAGGTCATTCGTCAGCTGTGCTTAGTGGATCAGCTGACAGGGATACCTTTTAGAATAGTAGGGCAAAAACACCAACCACCTGTTGGAGGGCTCCAGTGTTGTAGTAATATGAAACGTAGCATTGGCAGCATGTGCATTTGCTACCTGGGGCCTTCAAGGAGGGGCCTTAATCCACCTCCTAATAGTAGCATTATCAAGTCATATTGAAATAAAACATCTGAAAATGCAAAGACAAGAGAGCACAAAGCAAGATTAGTACTACATAACATACATTTTGACTTTAAAGATCAGGGGCATAATACATTGATGTGCCAACACAATAGATCCTAAATCTTATAGAGCAGAAAAACATTCAACCAAAGTGGAAACCAGGCTATATTCTGTAAAAAGAAACTGCACCTTTTGTCCCTCACTGTCAGGCATAGCATCAGATCAGGTCAATTAAAAATTATATGTATTTCCCAAAGGACAAACTAGGTAAACCTTCAATAATAAGATGTTGATATACTGTTATGTTACTGTACCTTTAGACAATTTGGGAATATCCAAATGTTGATATATGTCTTGACATCATCACGTGGGAATGCCTTGGAAGATTTTGAAATGACTGGTAATTAGTAATGTTTAAGGTAAATTGAGATCCACGTGTATGTTTATCTAATCTCATCCATTCAAATGTAAGCATTTTTTTAAAACATTTTTAACATAATAGGTTACGTGAATGTATTTGAAGGCACATCTGGTTCCTTCTGTAACATATGAAACCCAAGAATTTGACCATAATATCAGTTAGATTATAGTGGACTTTCATAAATTTGGTTCATCCTCTGGTGCAACTCCCAAAACTTAACCTTTAACTTGTGACTACATAGTGGACATTGATTTTTGTGCATATTACAGTAATCTCTTTACCAGTTCTCCTTTTGGTTTTCCTCGCAGTTCCAGTGTCTACTTATCCCTGAAGGAGGAAGATACAGGCACTGAGGGCAGCATGGGCAAGGAGATGGTGACAGCCACTGACGATGTCATGACCGAGAGCTACATGACTATGGCCCAGTCAGACAATTCCCGGCTCGTGGATGCCTCCATCCAAAAGAACATCTCCTTTGACGGCAAGCCAGTGACACCCACAGGCTGGAATGGCGGCATCGGGGAGATCTTCTCGCTCAGGGAGCAGCTGAAAGAGGCAGAGGAGAAGGCGACGCAGGTTCAGAGAGAGGTGAGGAGATATTTTGGCCTGAGTGTGTGTTTTATGCCACTGTCATGGAGAACTTACTAGCAAACTAAACAAAACATCAACAACACTCAGGTCATTTTAAAAATACTAACACAGTAGGAAATGTCATAAAATTGCAAAGACAGGATCTACTTTGTATCTTATATCTGAATGAAATTGTTTAGGATAACTTGAAGAGAAATATAACAATAATAAAGGTCAACATTTTTATTTTCTGTGAAAAACAACTAATGTTATATTGTTATTATTTCTACATTTTTTTCCATACACATAAATGGGTTGATATATCATGAGTTGGCTGGTTCATTACATTTTTGTTGTGTTTTTTGCAGTGTAATGGGCTAAAGCAAGAGCTCCAAGAGTTGCAGGAGCTATATGATAGCAGTCAGAGAGAGAGAAACGAGTTGGAGGAGGAACTTCAGCGTTGCAAAGCCGAGGTGGAGAAGTTGTCTGGGGGTGCCCAGGTGAGTAAGCTTACTAATTGTCCAATATAATAAATAAGGGGTCGGGAACCTATGGCTTGCCAGCCCTATATGACTCTTGATGGGTGCCAATGGCTCTGCACTAACCTGCAAGCTAACAATGCAGTGTAACAATGTACTTTAAAAGTGTCGAAATGATGAAAAATGCACAAATTCTTGCGTATTTTTAAGTTAATAAAATATGGGTCTCAGGGAATTACATTTAAAAATAGGAATTGTTTATGGCACTTAGTAAAAAAACAAAAAACAATGTATCTCTACCTTTAAAGGACAAGGCAGGTAAAGTAAATTACATTGGTACCTTGCTTTAGTTGCATTCTTACTTTCTTGTTTTATTTAACCTATTGAAGCTATCCAAAATTTGAATTGCCTACAAGCAAGCTTCATATATTGCATGACTTGAATGGAGTGAAAACTATTTAATTGGTTCATTAGATAGATACATAATTAAAATTTCAGATGACAATGGGCCACAACAAAACAGCTTCAACAAACTAACCAAAATAACACGAGCCTTAAAACAAACAGAAATACTACAAGTACTACAGTGTATACAGTACTGTAATGTACACTATTCTAAAAGCGCTCATTTAAAAACCATTATTATCATTATATTCTTATATTTTACTTAATATAATTTTTAAAAATAGAATATAATATATTTTTCTTTATTTAAAATGCTTTCAAAAATGGATTTAAGTGGAATTATAGAATTAAGAAGAATGTAGCAACTTATCTGGCATAAAATCATGTAAGATAAATGTTTGTGTATGTTTTTTAGGAATGTTAGAATATACTAACTTTAAATGAAGTGTTTTATCTATTAAGTTACGCGTTTCTGTTTTCTCTTGTTTCACAATGAATATATGCATACCCTGTGGACTAACACAAATGACAATACACCTCCTGTATCTCCTGTCTTTTGTTCGTCTCTCATGGTGATGTACAACATGTTTCTAACTGGATTACATTACGTGTTTTTATCCGATTGGTGTGGAGCCCACCAACAATACCACCCACCTCTGTGTTTGTCCTTTTAATCTCTATGAGACAGCAGAGCTCTAAAAAAAGTGCTGCTCTAAAACATTACACCTCCAAGAGAATCATACTCTGTTAAGGGCAGGAATGTCTTTTGTGCCTCGCCAAGGCTCATGTCGGCCTTAAATATTGTTCAACTGGAACAAAGGGACTCAATACATTATATGATTATTCCTTGTGGTGTTAATTAACTGGGTTTTCCACCCTAAACCATTACTAATAATAAACTGAGTGATATTTCCACACCATTTAGTGTTTAGCTCCTCAAACATTAGGCTTACAATCAAAACAGCTCCTCTCATTCCCTTTAAATATGTTGTACAAGTCAGACATTGACTTCTTGGCCAGTATTAGAACTGAAAGAATTTGGAATTCATTTAAAATGTTGCCATCCATGTTCTTGAAGTGTCCAAATTAGATATTTTTCTCAGCGGTCAGTAAACTTGCCACAGCAAGAGGGGTTAACTTCTTCTAGAGGGCAACATGAATTGTATTCGATCAAATTGCTGTTACCAATGAGTCCCCCGACATAAACACCTGATCACCTTTTGATACAGAACATACCTCATGAGTGAGACAAAGTGTGAGTCAGGTCTTAAGCATCTATTTCAAAGCTCATGTCATTAATCAGGCAAGTCAAGAAAAATCCTTACTAATGGCAAGCAAGTCATTACGGAAGTTGAGAAGGTCACATGTCAAGTCCTAAAGCTTGCTTACATGATTAATATTTGCGTGTTAGTCAGTTTTTGCCCATTATTAGGATGTCGCATGAAGTTAGTTATTAGAAAATAGTTACAACCCACTTTAAAGTGCGATTGACACACTATGTTGAAATGACAGATTACGTCGTAAATGGAAATTAATATTAAGGACATTTTACCCATGCAAAACTTAATTCCCTAAGTTAATTGACCACTGATATTTTTCCACTTGATCTCAATAGGATTCAGTGGATGATTGAAAAGAATCAAACAGTTAGGCTGCTGTTTTGTCTTCGACATCTGTGACGAGACGTCTGTGTGTTATGTCAAACTGTCTACCCGTGCCTGTCTCTGCTGCTGTCCTTATTCTCTGATTGTCCATGACCGTTCAGCCAAGGGAGGACCTTTCAAACATCATCATCAACATCATCATAATCAATTCATTAACTACACGCTTGACCAAAAAGAAGGGGACAATTAGAGAAAAATAATCAGTTGCAAGCACCATGGAAAAGGCCTTTTCCATGAATGCCCACGCAATGATATGATGGAACATTTGTTTTCCATCTAAATTTTGTTGCAGTTTCTTCACACATCCGCTTCCTTATTTAATCTTATGCCATTATTTTCTGATGTGATAATAATAATTAAAAAAATGTATTTTTATTCCTATTTCTTAATCATTCAAGTGATATCTCCAACACTTGGCAGAATATCTTATTTAAATAAAATATAGCTAACTGTAATTTTGCAACAAACGTAACAGCAAAAAAACTAAAATAGTTAATAATGCACCTTTTCCGAACATGACACTCAAATAAACTATTTCATCCAGCTTCACCCACCTCCCGCACATTTCAGATTATGTTTCACATGGAAATCATGGAATTTGTGTGTTCTTGTGGTTGACACAGTCACACCTATCTATGTGCCTTATGATTTGCATCCTTCCATTCATGTGTTCGTACATTCACCCTTGCCATCCCCATGGTCCCTGTGTTTCTTTTATTCCCTCTTCAGAGATTCATCCATCCGTCTGAGCACCCTGTTCTCTCCATCCCCTTCATAGGAATGATTGTAATAGTGGCTGTGGTCTGGTGCTGGTTGTCGGAGTTGGCGTCCCAGAGAGCAAGGTATGAGCGGAGCTTATCTCCATGTGAACAGTCACGTGCACTGAGCCATGCAGTTTTTCCTTTGACTGAGATGACACGATATAAAATTTCATGTCTATGTAAATTGGATTTCTGGTGAATTAGTTAGATGAAGAAAACATCAGATCATAGATTTGTCCTTTGATGTATCTGATCTCAACTCAACTAGAGGGCAAAAAACTTCAAATTAGACCAGTGTAAGGGTCGTCAACTACAGTCAAATCACATCAAGCAGCAGTTTGCCAAATAGTGAATAATTGCACAAAAGAGGGGATTTGACCCATTGTGTACTAAAGGGGCAAGATAGTAGTATAGTGTAGTAGTACAAGAGTGGCCTTTCACGACACTGTTTTCTGGGCATTGAAATCTAACTGCAAAAAAAGACTACACAAGAATAGACCATAATAATCCTGCCAGATAATGTCAACATGCTTCTGCTGCAGGCATTAGAGAATCAATGTCACTTTTGGCATTCAAGAAAATCGACCCAGATATCAGGCTCATTAATGTAAACAAGCTTCCACTACGGGATTTAGAAAATTATATGCCAAAAAATCATATGTTGCAAGGTCATTTTCTGGGCATTGGAATCTGATAGCATGAAAGACTCAATGAGAATAGTCCCAGATTGTGCAGCAGATAATGTAAACATGCCTCCACTATAGGATTTAGAAAATCAAAGACACTTTTGGCATTCAAGAAAAATCAACCCAGATACTCAGGCCAGTTAATGTAAACATGCTTCCACTACAGGATTTAGAAAATTATATGCACTCAGCTATTTGTGTCAGATGATGTCAAACATGCAAATAATATGCACTCTTGGCAAATAGACAGGTTACTGATTTCAATCCCCATCAAATCATGTGTTGCAAGGTTTTCTGGGCATTGCAATCTGATTGCATGAAAGACTCAACAGGAATTGTCCCAGATTGTGCAGCAGATAATGCAAACAGGCCTCCACTATAGGATTTAGAAAATCTGGCGTTATTCTTGCTAAAACATATAATATGAAACAATAAGAATAGAAAGTGCGCAGTCTGTTTAAGACAAAATTATCATCCTTGAAAAATTCTCTATAGTTTCAATCCCTGCCCAATATTGTATTCATATTTTCTCATAAAGATCCGTGGTGCGCCAACTGTCCAGTGGTTTGTTTAAATGGAAGTTTATAGTCCAGCTAATCGTGAATTTTAAAGTAATAAATTACAACATCCTATTTACTCCTCAGCATTCCTGTCTGTAGAAAAAAAATCATTTACGATTACAAGATCATTTGTTTTTTGTTCAAAGCGGGATTCTTTAAACCATTTCTTTTTCCTACTAAAAAGCCATTAACAAAGTGATAGATTTTGTGAAACTTCAACGGATTAATGGAATTTCTATTTATTCACGCTAGACTAGCATGAATTATTAATCGTATCTTTGGAGTCCAGAGAGCTGATTCGTGATTCCACTGTCCTGAGATATGAAATGTGACTCAATTAAGAGAGTATGTCAAAGCACCCTTGTCTATATTTTGCTGTCCCTGCATGGCTAGATGACACTGAAAGTAAGAGAAATGTACTTTTGCTTAGTACATAAGGCTTTACTTGAGGTAGGGGCGTCTGAATGGAAAATTTTATGCACGCAGAATGGAGGAACGGATGGGCAGTTTGTCAAAGCACAGCACGATCAGTTTCATCTTTTTAAAGTATCGACCCAAATCATATTAAATTTTATGCTTAACAGTAAACAGAAATTTGGCATTTATGTCGAGTTTGCATTGAAAAAAGTAAATATCATCATATGGACATTATATAATTTTCATTTGAAATGACAGTAATACCAATAATGCAAGGCACACAACATTTGAGCAGCATTTTAAGGCTTTAAATTAAGTATTGCATAATGTATTGTTAATTCTTAAGCAGTTTACCAGAGAGAAACATTTGTATATTTATACGAGTTATTGTTGAGGTAACAAAGTGAGATAAATATGGGATAAATATGGCAACAAATAAGGTCAACGAATTGGCTACCGACGCAACAGGAGCAGCAGATCTCATGAATACGATGTTACTAACTATGTGAGGCTATTTAAATACCTGCTATGTTGTTTTTTTTATTATTCATTACCTAGGGTACTGCCAGGAAGTTAATTAAGATATAAAAAAAGTGTGATGCACTGAATGCACAATTGGTGAACTGCGATTAGACGTGGGTTTACTGCATTTAACATTTTTGTTGTTGTTGTTGTGAGTGTTAAGCTTTTATTTTGTTTTACTACATCCTCCCTCGTGTGTTCCTTCAGGGGAGTGAGGTAGGTTGGAACTCTATCCTGACGGTCACCGCAGCTGCTGCCATGCTGCTGATGATGACTGGCTTGTTGAGGGCGCTCGTCCGATGTTGAGCATGCAGACGCGACGACCGCATTTGAAATAAAATAGCGAGATGTCGGCCAGATGTCAACATCCAACTGGAATCTTCGCAATACCATGGAGTCCCCCCCCTTGTGTGCCGCCAAGGTACGACTCGTATGCGAAAAAGAATGAGGAGCGTCACCATGGCAACAGGTTGAGGACTTTGTCACTCCTCTTCTGTGAATAGTATTTCTCTTTTAGCCTTCGATGTGCACCCAGTAGATTAATTTAATTGTTATTTATTGATTATTTTGCTTCAGTATATTGTGTTTGTCAATAACATCTAATGCACTGAAATGTATATGTTCTTTAATTATAGCGGGGATGAGGTTTATGCCACATTTGGAAAAGTTTAAATGCACATGTAAAATATGTAAAATAGATCATTATTTGAATGAATTGAAATACCTATAATTTTTTCCAAGATGCTTTAGAGTGGTACTTAGACTATTGTGTGATTTATCAAGGTACAGAGTAAATTTCTTTGTTTCATATTGCCGCATATTAGTTATGAGAGAGCTGCAGCAACCTTGAGAAATTGAGAAAAAGAGTGGCGCAATAACAGACTTTAATGTCGTCATATGTGGGCAAGGAGAGGCAAAGTCACTATTGTAGGGTGCATTTTCTATAAATAGAAAGGCGCCAACATGGGAAAAATAATTAGAAATCACTGAATGACCAAAATGGCATGGAACTAACAACGTAATTTTCCGAACATACAATGCAATTGACCTGAACCCATTTTAACCCACTCTCCTTATTTGAGAACAGCACATATTTGTTATTTTACTTGATATAAAGGCATTTTTCCATTGAAGGTGAATTTTCTGAAAATTGTTGACTTGGGTTAAGATGCATGGACCAAATTCTACAAAGAATCTGTCTGTATTTGTTCCTATATAAGATGCACTGGTCTATAAACTGTGGGTTTCCAGAATGTATTGAGGCTCAGGTAGCAGTTCATAGCTTGAAAATAATAGTCATTTGGCCAATCAAAATAAGAGCTAGAGCTCCTGATGTCAGTCATCATCACTACAAATATTACTTTGTGTCTGTGATGACCTTTAGATTACTTACACTGTAGGACTAGTATATTTACTGACAATCTTCTTTCATTTTATCTTGCTATATTTTACAAGTCAGTTTGAATTTTTAATATCAAAAGGTTACAAAAAACCTGTGTTGTTTTTCTGTTGGCTGAAACGAAAGACTGACATTTCAATTAGGACAATTTCATTGTGCGTTTGAATGATGTCAAAGTAGCACTGTATTCAATGGATTTAATGAAATTAATGGTATTTTGGGCAGATAGGAAAGTACGATATTTATTAGTTTGTACATTAGTCATCGTAGTGATTTTTCTTTGGGTTTTATTTCGATGTAATGCATGACGTAGTGAGTGGGGAATAACAAATACGTATAACAGAAGTCTTGAAATTTTAACTCCACAATGGGCCTGGATTTAACAAGCCAATGGATTAAAAGAACTGGATAAAAATCCCTGAATATTCATTTTTTTCATAAATCTAAAACGATGTTTATTTTAAGCTTTTTTAATATATATATATTTTTTGATTTTACGAAATGATTTTTGAACTAAAATCAGAAAAAAATATAATTTATAATATACATGTAGATCTATCATTTTAATTTGATCCTAAAACAGAAAGTCAGCACTCATGATTTACTTCCCCGGGCCATACAAAATGATGCGGTGGGCCAGATTTGGCCCCCGGGCCACCACTTTGACATCTATGCTTTAAGGTCTTATTGTGCATATCATTTTTTTTGCCCCTGACACGCAATAAATGCTAAACACAGCAGCCTTTGTGAACCATGAATATGTACTTCTGTATAATTATGTTCTTTTTTTTTAAATTGTCCAACAATGAGTTATTATACTTGACTGGGCATATGTGGGTCTGTCCGAAGATAAACACCAGTCCCAGCTTTTGCCTCATTTTGGCTGAAGGCTCTTTCGCTTCCTCATTGGCATAATATTGTTTTTTTCACCTCCCACTCCTGCCAAAATAATTGTCACTTGATCAACGGCCCGAAAGACACCGTGGTGTCTCCGACGAATTCCCAGTCTTTTCTCAAGGGCACTCAACAGAATCTCAGCAACTTTTTTGTGGTCCGATGGAAGCTGTTAATGGCTTTTAAGACTTGTCTTACTTTGGGCTCTAATTTCATGCTTGATAAAACATTTGTGGTTAAGCGGCGTGTTATGTTGTCGTTAACAATTGTAATTATTGCTGGTACACAGGCAGAAGCCTGAATGTCTACATTTGCTTAGTTTATGGGCCAAAACAGAAAATAGAATGCTGCTTTATGTAGAGTAAATGTATTGAGTTTTAACATTACAAGAGTTTATCATTTTACAAAGTCATTAAAGGCTTGATTATTGTCATATCAGACAATGGGTTTAGGGCAATATGAATAAATTATGTTAAAACATTATTAAAATTTTCACTCTATGGAAAGCTACGGTTTACATGTGTAATCTTTGATTTTTGTATTTATTTATTTTAGTTGTGTAACAAAAAAAAAGCATGCACAGTACTTTGGAAAGCAATTTGAACAATAACCAACATTCAATATCCATGATATCCATCTTAATGTCTTCATACTGGAAGACATTTTTCCCACCCCTAAAACCTCTTTTCTTACAAATAATATGATATTCTGTTAATATAGAAATTTGTGGTCTACTAGTTCACAATAAACATTGCAAGTAATCTACTTTACAGAAGTATTACGACTACTAGACTCCACTAGTAGCATGTGTCACACAGTAGTCGATTCCTGGGCCACATTAGTTGTTTCCCCACGACTATTATTATTTACAATTATTACGTTGTATACTGTGTCGAGTATGCAAGTCATATAGTAATGGAAGGCAGCAGTGGAAAAACACCTAGTGTACATGTACACACCCATGCAGAATAGTTACAAGAAAGTTAGTTGGTTTGTTGGTTGTCCGACTAACCCTCTTAATGGTATAACTAGTGAACATTAAGAATGTAGTAGAACATGGACTTGAATCGTCTGAAGGTGGATATCGAGGATATGGAATCAAAGCTTCAACAGCTTTCCATACAAGATTACAATCAATATAATGTCAGGATGATGTCACTTTAGTAATATTCCATGTAAATAAGACCGGGATGGCACTATAACGGGGATTTCCTAAATTCCATTTTTACCTGCTTTGTAGAAAGTTCTATTTTAAAAAAAGAGCATTGTATATTTGATATAGTCCTATGTAAAATGTCTATATATGGTGACTTTGTTCCAAAGAGTAATTAATAGTAATAATAATAAAAAACTATGTTTCTTGGTGGTGTTGTGTGATTGCATGTTTTCAACTGTTAATGCCAGCAATGTAATTCTACCATTTCTTGCCAGTTGACTTTTTCATGCACTTTTCATGTGTCTTCGTAAATGGGACAACATTGCAAAAAGGAAAAGAAAAATATGTTTTACTGTCTGTTGATGCAAACTGTTGACGAATAGCTCGCAATTAAACTTGCCATTGACTGCAATTGAATGAAAGAATGTTGTCTTTTTTGGGGGCTTGGCTCTGAACAAAGTTGGAACTCATGGAAATGCTACACAAATATTGTAAAGACTAAATATGATTATATTTTGGTGGTGGGGCTGGAGAATTCCATAAAATACAAATAACAAAAGAAATAATGAAAAAAAAACCTTCATTGATCATGCAAAAGCCATGGGAATAACTTAATTTATTTTGAGGGATTTAAAAAAAAATATATATGTATTGTGAAATTGCATAAACATTAAGAATACTTGTGAGTGTTCCAGCCCAAACCTGCTTTGAATTGTGTTTACTATTTTGGGAAAAGTTGTAGCTATTTTGTTACCTTGAGGTCTATTTTCACTGTCAATGAGTTGAGAAAATAAAAATAACTTGCTGATCTCATGGTGTCCGATTATTATTATTTTTCTTCTTCTGGTAGGTGGCGAGGGGGTGTTATTCATGAATGTATGTGCAGAGTGTGAGCTGTTCCTGCCAGCATCATGTTGGGTGACGTGTCTTTCAGTAGAAATACTTTGTGAGTTATGGGATGTCGTGTATAGTAGAAATACATTATGAGTTTACTTACTGTAAAGATGCAGTGAATAGAACTTTTTTAGGTTACGTTTTTTTCTGATTATACTTTTTTTATTATTCTATGTTAGTAGTTATTTTATACATCTATATTTTCTCAACAAAGAATACTTCACTCGTTACATTTAGAAAATAAAATAAGAGAATGACAACATACTTCAAAATTAATGTAGACAGTGGGAATGTCTAAGAGATCTTGACACAGACGAGTGATTTTTTTAAAATTTGGATTCAATAAGGGGGAAATGCCCAAACAGGGGGAGACACTGTGATACAACAAAATGATTAAAGGAAAAAGGCCTTTTGAGATAATTGAGTGAATGATTAATGGGAGGTGCATTTTTTAATGGCAGCTTACAAATTTGTAACTTCCTGGCATTCCCAAATTTGATCTTAAGTGCAGTGTGAGTAATTTTGTATCTCAGTTTGAATGGATATTAATAACACCTACTGTGGGGGATTTGACATTATGACATAAGGTAGCAGAAATGAACCCCTTACTGCACCATCCGCACCCCCCAATCCATGCCAGTAAGCGGTGCATTTACTGTCACAAGTCAGCCTCGAGTATGTCGGAGAATATGGTAATAACACAAAAGTAGCAGGTGATATAATGGATATAGAGCTTCTCAAAGATGAGACGGGTTTAACTTTCAATTCGTTCCATGAAGGTGTAAATATCCCCACGGGAGTCTGAATGGAAGTCTGCCTCATACCCTTGAGAGTTATGGCTTAAGTCTTAAAGGTGGAAATGTGTCATTGTCGTCTATCTGGGTGCATCACAACCTGCCCAGAATATTGATTTTTTTTTTCCAAGTGAGGGGATGAATACAAATGAGATGTTCTGGGGCTAGTTGGTAAAATCATGTTAATAGTTTGAAAAACTAACCTCTTTGAAAATTATCATAAAAATAAAACACAGGATTTCAAATGGTTCTTTAACTTAACAGATGTCCTAATTCATGTGGCATTATTTTTCAGTTTTTTGGCAGAGTTGAACATGAAAACAAACAAAAAAAATGAAAAACAAACATGCAAAATAACCCGATTGGACTGGTATCCGATTTTGAATTTTCAAAACCAATTCAAGATTAACATTTCTGACGTGTAGAGACACAAAGTGCTGTTTTCTAAATCCCTGGTAGCGTCTTAATTGTTATTTTGTGACACAACAACGGTAGTAGTACATTAATTATCCAGTTGAAAGTGTCCGAATTTGTGAATGCTAACATTTTATGTCAATAATTCAATGTTCATTTGGTGAGTATGCACACAGGGGTCCAACTAAATGCTCATTTGGGATAACTACAAATTTGAGCACCTCCTAATATGAATTTATTCAAATGAATCATGCCTGTCTGGAATGCAAATGTATCCCAATTCACACAGTTAAACACTAAATTAATCGAATTCAAATCTTCCTCTGGCAGTGACCTTTTAAAAGAGAGAACTGAGTCATTGGTAGAGTGATGATGTTCATCTTAAGCAGAACTCAAGGAAGGACATTCACATTTGTCTCCCCTAATATCTTTGTTCGAATTAGGAAATGCTAAATTGGACGAGAGCAGACGAGAGCGTGATACACTACTTTTTTGTTGTTGTGGCATATACATTAAACACTGACCTTTAATCAATGAACACATTTAAACCGAACTAAATACATTTCTTAAAGTATTCCTGAGTTGTTATTCATACTCTCCCATCTTCAAGAAATGGGACACTATTGATTATTTTTTCCTGTTGTTTTTTGTCACTTACAATAGAATGTTTTATTGCCATTTTTATGACTTACAAGAGAATTTGAAACCTTTCTACTTAAAGGATGTTAAATAAAAATAATCAAAATCTTTAAATTAAACAGCAACATATGATGTGCCGTGAAACATTAATGACAATTGTACTACTACCTTGTATTTTTAAATTATGGATTCTTCACAACCATGTATCTGAACTACAAACAACCTGTTAAAAACCTTGAACAAATGTCTATAAAAACTGAGCTTTGTAAGCGCGTACATTTTTGTGGTAGTGAATCCAGAAGTGATCCAAATGAAGTGACCAGTAAGTGTATAGCTATGTGTGTGCTTCTTTTTTAAAGGCTTCTCTCACTTTCTTTTCTTAGCTCAGTTGTTCAGCCTCATGAGTGCTGGAAGTGACACACATTGTCAAGAATTACAAGCACACACACACGCATGCTTGTGCGCACATCCCCAGACACACAGTCTCCCAAATAGGAATAGCTAAAAATAAGCGGCATGCTTTGACTGGGCTCTGACCAATCAGGACCACCACCCCCCTCCCGATCCAGTAAACTGAGCCGGAGACCCCGGTCCCCTTTGGGATGAGCACATGGTGTATAATCGCAGGGCTCCAGAATGACGTGGTCTAGTGATGGGTGGTGGAGGGGCCTTTATAAAGCCACTTGTTGCCTCTCTGGACATTCAAGTTAAGCACTTTGAGAGACCAGCCGGGGACGCACATTCGCTCCCGAGGCCACACTGCACGATACAAGGAGCAACTTTAGCACAACTGTGGCAATTGCATCCAAGAGGCGGTGGAATTTGGACATCTATTCACAACTCTGTTTTCTTCACCAGTTGACTTATCTCAGTGCGCACTGTCCCAATAACCAGATAAACTTGTGGTGAAAATCCAACCAGGAGCACCATGATGAGCAACAATTACAGCGAGGAGCCCCAGTACTACCAGTCCGCCGACTTTGTCGGGGAGGAGGACGAGGAGATGCCAGCAACAGAGAAGGACCTGGCGGAGGACGCGCCATGGAAGAAAATTCAGCAGAACACCTTCACCCGGTGGTGCAACGAGCACCTGAAGTGTGTCAATAAGAACATTAGTGACCTGCAGCGCGAATTCAGTGACGGCTTGAAGCTCATCTGGCTTCTGGAGGTGCTTAGCCAGAAGAAGATGTACAGAAAGTACCACAGCAGGCCTAACTTTCGCCAGATGAAGCTGGAGAATGTCTCCGTAGCACTGGAGTTCCTGGACCGGGAGCACATCAAACTGGTGTCCATTGGTAAGTCCCATAAACTGTGTGGATTTTTTTTAATACCGGAAGCTGAATTTACTGCAGTTCCAGTTAACAAGTACAGATTTGTGTGCATGGCACACAAAGATTTTGCCAAAATTGTTGTAAAGGTGAGGGAGGTCACCCTTTAAATACGAAAGGCAGACTACACTCCAAACTGGTCGCCAGTCAGTTGTAGGACACACCCACAGAGACAAACACTGCAAACACCCATATACTTTTAAATTTGTTGAAATGCAAGTGTTAGTGAAAGAGATAAACTAACCACCATGATAACTGATTTCATTGTTAAAAATAACTGACATTTTGTCTTAGAGATCAAAAACTGGTCACTGCTAGGTTTCTGAGGCATGACAATTCACATTGTGGTTTTATCCATTTGCGTCTCATCCTCTCGATATCTACCTATCATTCAATTTTCATCACCACTTGCTGGGTGCTGGAGCCTTTTCCATGTGAGAAAGGGCAAATGGCAGACTGCACCCCGAATTGGTCACCAGACATTCATTCACACAGTCAAACAATTCACAGAAGCTCACAGAGCTGAAATATTGCTGCTCCATACTACAATGAATCAAGTGGAGTCACACCGACTAAAAGTTGTTTGGCTCAAAAACAGTTTCTTTTTACTGAGTGAATCAGATTTTCAAATATTGTAAGATAAGCAAAATTATTCATTTGATGAGGCACTGTGGCCGTAATGCAGAAGTTTTGCAAGAGTAAATTTCTAAGCCTTAAGGTATGATGTACACTCACGTATTACCGATAGCTTGGTAAATTGTTATTTAACCTCTTTTATAGTTTAGGTATAGTGCTTTTTTATTGTTGATCGATGGCGAACGAAGAAAAATTATTGCACCATTCGGTGTCTGGAAAAGGCACAGGGAGCAACTTCAGAGTCCAATAATGATCAGTACATTTCAAATTAATTTTAGTTTTGTGGGGTGTTAACTAGTGTGGCAATACTTTTTAAAGGTTATGTACACTTGTTGCAATTGTAGAATGTTTATCTGTTTAGCAATCTGTTTTCAACCAATCAGATTTAAAACTTGTCCTCCTGGTTTCCAAGTGCTTGCTTTTTCTGACATCATTTCTTTCATTATCTGAGTGATACATTTGTGCAAAACTCGTTACAGCCAATTTTACATTAACTCATTTAGTGTAAGTGCTTTTTTTATTGGGGTCAAACTTTCATTATAAGAGATAGATGTCGATTATAAATAATTGATCTAACCGTTTACTGTGTTTTTAAATACAGATATTTTCTGCTATTGACACTTGTTTTTGACACAAAGTCATCAAAAAAAGCACACAGCGGTGTTGGCACTAATCTTGAGTGAGACATGAGTGTCACTAAGGTCAGAGCAGCAGCAATAAACCCAAGTTTAGCTCACAAGTTTCCTCAACACTTTGCTTAGTCACAGGCTTTGCATTCACTGAAGTTATGCTAATGAGTGCACAATTTTGTATACTCATCGTGATGGGTCAACCTGGCCTTGATGCATTCTGCAAGCTCCTAGGCTGGACATAGATACCGACTAGCTGGCTGGCAAATGAATATACAGCCCCAAATGTCTAATAATGTACTATTTATAGCTTCAGCATTTTTGGGCCTTCAATAAAGGATTACTCTTTGTACAGCCATCAATACCACACATAACCACATAACCATTGCACAACACTGTGACCTTGCTTTTATATCACAGTTCAAAGTAGGAGTGCGAGTGTGAATGGTTGTCCAACTCCTTGTGCCTTGCAATTGGCTGTGATTGGCTGACCACCAATTCAGGGTGTCCCTGCGATTGGCTGACCACCAATTCAGGGTGTACCTGCCTTATGCCTTGAGTCAGCTGGGATAGGCTTACTCTGACTGACTTAGCATAGGACAGAAAAATCCATTCATTGTTTTTCAGTACCACCTATCCTCACAACCATTGCAGGGTTTTCTGCGGCTTATCCCAGCCAACTATAACTGGCTAATTTGCAGGGCATGGAGAGAAAAATGCCTATGTATTTATTGATGTCATCTTCATGCATCTACTGGAGAAGTATGGCTAAAAGAAAAGCAGCACTATTGAGAGAATAGACAGTTGAAAATCAAGAAATCCAATTTGATGGACCAATTATTACAATTTAGATTCGCACTAAGTGGATTTCCTACTTTCCGAGGCTTTAGTAGCTTGTTGGCTGTATGAGAACTGAATGCAGCATGGAAAATATCACCATAAACGCCTTGAGGTAGACAGACCTCACACAGTGCATCTCTGGTCATAAGTGAGCTCACGTTCATGTGTGTTAGAAGAACAAACACAATCTGTTTGGCCTTTTGAGAAAAGCAAAAAAAAATGTTAGACCTAACAGCTTGGGTATCTGCACACACACTGTCAGAGGCAATAAAAAGCCACAAGCAGGCTTGGTGCACAAGTGTGCCCACAGTGTTTTATGGATGTCTCTTTGTGCTCACAGTTGGCTTGCCAAAGCCAGACGTGTCCTGGACAGACCTCCTTTGCCACACCTGACAGTGCCACTCAAAATGTGACCACTTCAGTGGCCTCAATTATCAACGCTGTGTAGACACAGAGCAAGGTCTGAAATATCCTTAGGCAACTTTCTTTTTATAATATAACAAAAACTTCCAGGTAAAAAAGTGTCAGGACCCACCAAGGCTATCAATGCCCAAAACAGCCATCAACATACTGCACAAAGTGCCACTTTGTTCTTGTCCGTAGGCTATAAAGGTTAATTTTGGGCATAAAGTGAGCGGAATTTCTGAGCTGAGGGGTAATGTCTGACAAAATTATCAATCACGTCTATACGCTGAAAAATGCAGGGATGCAGAGGGAGACTGAACACCAAGGTTAATTTTAAGAAGCTAAAATTATCATGGTTTCCCTGGGCCATATTATAGGTTAGGATGTCCAGGGAGACGCTATTTTTCAACATGTTCAACAACAGTGTGCTGGGCAAATGTTTTTTTTTGGGCTTTTGTGTAAACCTTGATTATGATCCTTCGTCATTCTAGGACAAAAAGAATTACAAAAGCCCAGAATTAATCAACGTACAAAATCCATTTTTTTTCAGGGGGTTATGTAGAAAAAGAAAAAGGGCAAACATTTGAATGAATTAACAAACAAACAAAAAAACTAAAAAATCAGAAGCAATTAAAAACTTATTAAATCAGACAAAAGAAATTGACAAAGATAAGCACTGTCAAATAATGAGTTTTCTGAGCTTTGCAAAAATATTTTGCTCATGGGGCAGAGTTTGTTATAGGGTACAATATCCTTCAACTTGCTTGCAAAATGACAGAAAATTATCTATGAAAAACGGAGCATGTCCTGTAGAAAGTTCTGCATATTAAACTAGGGATTAAAGACACCTGAAGTATGCCATACTGCTATCCGGGTGCCCATCAAGACAAAAGGGCTTCCCTTGGTATATCGTGGTTATGCATAAGTGTACATGATTCAATTTGCAAAGACAAAAAGTTGCATAATGACGCAGTAAACATTGACAATTGAATGGCATCTCCTAATAGAATAATATTTTTAGCAACCAAAAAAATAGCTTCACCTAATCCCGCTAGAACAAAAAGGGATTAAAAAAATGCATGAGCTCCCCTGAGGCCCACAAACTGCTGACCACATGAAAAGTAGAGCACATCTTTGAGGTTAAGCGATGGCATCTTTAAATTAAAGCGTCTCATTCGGCAAACTTTCCCTTCAGGCAACTTTTAGGAAATGAAGTGTCTCGCTTTGCCGTCGATTCGGCCAATTTCCAAGTCTTTGATTTATCACACACTGGCGCTCCCAGTTTGGAAGGTAATTGAAATCCAAGCGGTATTTATGCAGGGAGAGATCCACTTGCACACATCCTCAGCTGTCACTGTCTTCAGTGTAGCATTGTGAGCACATGACAGATTGTTAGGACTCTTCTGCCAGACAGCTGTCTGGAAGAAAAGGGCTGTAGTGGGAGGAGGGTTTGCTAGGGTGAGCTGCGGTGGAGACACATTAGATTGCTGTCCCCTCGGTAGTCAATCACGGTTGTTTATATACCTACTCAGAATAGCCTGGTCAGCTCTGCGCTCCAACACTGATAAAACATGCCCAGCGTAGCTCCTAAATCTTGCCTTAAGTCCTTGTTCACTGAAAACCAGTGGTGGAAAGTAACAGAGTACAAACACAAAAGATACGTATCTTTTTGCAAATCACTTAAAGGTGACTTTCATAAGATTTGTGGCTATTTTATCAGGTTTCAGAGGCAATTTTTACTGAAAATACTTTTAAGTCGGTCATTTTTGATTGCAAATGAAAAGAGAGGGATTCTCATTAAGATGCGGCTTATATTTAATAGTCACTTATATTTTGCTCTCATTGGGCGTTGATAAGCTGGTCTGTCAGAAGCAAGTATTCATGTTATAATGACTTCGCATGGATGCTGGGGAGTGGGTGTGTCATTTTGAAAGTGAACAAGCATGCAGAGTGGCTGAAATAAGAGATTTCACTTGACACAAATGCATGTGTCATTGGCCACAACATTTATCGAGTTCATAATCACACAGTATTAAGTACTGAGTATTAAAATGAACAACACAGAACCCTTAAGTTCTAAATCACAAATCTCCTAAAATAAAAATATTGTGTGAAAGAGCACTTTAAGAAAACCATGATAACCTTTGATAAAAATGTATTAACATTTCCAAGGTGCAAGCTATGGAAAATAATCTGCAAAAATGTGATTTTGAGTGTGCATGTTGAACTACATACATGAGAAAGTGATTTTCCCGTGCCGAAGTATAAGCCTATTACTGGACTATCTATTTTATAAACGCACAGTCTGTACTTTTACTTAACTAAAGAGTCTGAGCATTTCTGCCATCTCAGCTGAAGATGTGCAAAAACAGCTGTGTAAAAATCTACTGATGTTCTCTCACCGCAGATAGCAAAGCCATCGTTGATGGGAATCTAAAACTTATCCTGGGTCTCATCTGGACTCTTATCCTGCACTATTCTATATCCATGCCAATGTGGGATGACGAGGACGATGAAGAGACAAAGAAGATGACACCCAAACAGCGTCTGCTCGGTTGGATCCAGAACAAAGTGCCCCAGCTCCCCATCAACAACTTCAATCGTGACTGGAGGGATGGCAAAGCCCTTGGAGCTTTGGTGGACAATTGCGCTCCAGGTAAATATTCACTTGTACCATTTGTAGCAGCTGGCTCATTTAGTCCACCTTAAAAAAGTTGGTAACAACATTCAAATAGCCATGTCATTTGTTCATGATATTGCCCATTCATAAGTTAATTTGAAATTAAATTAATTAGACAGGACTGTTCACACTGTTTTTAGCAAGTGTTCAAATTGGATCTGGGCCTTTTCAAACTCGGCCGCATCATTGACTCATCTGACAAGTTGCTGTGGCAACAAAGATGTCCCGGAGGTCCGAAACCCATCTGATCTTGCCATTTAGTGTACTAGGTGTCTCTTAGTTTTCATCGTTGCTAGGAAGGCAAGGCCAAGCAGAGTCCATTAGGTCATTAGAAACTTTAACACCTTCCAGAAAGAACTTGCCATCTTATTATCTGTCACACACTTAAACGTCAGCCTGTGTCATCTGTCTTTAGAGAGCAGGTAGTTTCAGAGGGTTAGTCATGTCTATGTGATGTCTCAGCCAGCTGTCCTGCAATGACTGAATCTGTCATCAAATCTGAGGCTCAAGGTTCTCTCTTGCTCTGCTGTTGCTGCTATAACTATACCCCCAAATTTGGCCACCATTCTTCCTTCTCATGCTTGGCAGGGCATCAATAAGAAAAAAAATCCACGTGGTATATCGCAGAGACGTGTGTAGAAGCCACAGAAAAACAATCCACAGTCCTCTGGATGGGGGAAAGTATTCAAATATTGAGTTGTTTTATTTTATTATGATAGTTAATTCTCTGGACTGAACATTAGATAACAGGTATTTTCTGCTCCGAATTTTGCAATGTGTACCTTTGTACTTAAAGTCAATGAAAAGAGACGTGACTGTCCTTCTAACCCTGACCGGCCTAAATCAGGAACACCCAAAAATGTACTACCATGTAGTGTATTTCCCAATATTTGCTTGTTTTCAGTAATTACTATACCGTCAAAACATAGTATTTAGGTAAAATGATTTAGTTGCACATCTCCGCATGCAACTTCGATTAGAGAACCTCTAAGTACAGCGTAAGTACTTTTGCCACCTCTGCTGATGACAAATTTTCCCTAGCCAACTGTTAGGAGTTCCCTTGCTGGTGTGAATTTTAGAAGCATAAATGGAGTTGAGTGCAAACCCTTATTTAACTGTGTTTACACATGGTGTGGGGAGACGCATCTCTAAGTGCTGCAATGCTGCCCATACAAGGTTGCGTTGTTTCATCAGCCTGACTTTCTTGCTGTATGACAGGAGACAACATGAAGCAGCTCTGTTTGCGTTTGCACACCCCTATAAAAGAAAGCATCTTAAATCGTCTACGCTGAGATAAAATCAATTTTGAAAATAAAAAGGCTGGTGTAGGCCTGTTTTAGTGCACCCACTGGGTTTTTAGACAATTAAACGGACTCCTTGCTTTTACAATGCACTCTCTACAGCCTTGCCACTAAACTGTCTATAAATATCTTAATGTATTTAATTCAACTTCTGTTTAAATGTAAAATTTTACTTATTCAGTCTCCTTGGGACTGACTGTGATTTATTTATTAATTTTCTGTGAAATTTCAAAGGCCTTGGTGGAAATCAGAACTGTAGGCAGAATACAGGACAAGGTTCTGAATATTACTTTTGATTTGATTTGCAGCTTCAATTTATATTTCTATCATAAGTATGGAAATAAATCTGCTCAGAAATGACATAGCCTTATAATTGGTCATTTTAGTTCGTTTTTTTTTAAATACCTAGTCAAAAGCATCTTTCAAGGTGCACAATCAATATTTTTTTTCTTTGTAGAAACCGGATTGTTCTCTACTAATTATTATCCAAATACTTTCAATTTATCAGTATTTTCAATATGAAATTGATTTAGTATCCCTGCATTCATCACATTTCTATAGTATCTTGCATTGAACTTGAAGCCAGACACTCTCCATAATCAACACTAATCCAATTTAGTTATTAGCTGCCCAGAGCATGCTAGCCATAGCATGTTCCTCGCACTTGTTTGTTTTAAAGAGCCAACAGACGGCATGTAAGATGTTGGAGCTGAAAGTGCCATAGCAGTGCTAGCGCTGGCCCAAGCAGAGTCTCATTATGCCATTGGCAGTGGAACTCCAACCTGCACACATTTGTGCATCAGGTTGATCTAATGGCTTGTTTGCATTGTGCTAGGTTTGTGTCCTGATTGGGCTGAGTGGGACCCCAACCAGCCAGTGGAAAATGCAAGAGAAGCCATGCAGCAGGCAGATGATTGGCTGGGTGTGCCTCAGGTGAGTTGAATATCAATAATAATCATCTAATTTTGCTGGGAATGGTTGGTGTAGCTAGACCAGTGTTTCCAAAACACTTAAATGTGGAAGTACCGAAATGTACTTAATTTCAACTAACTCGGAAATCAGTTCTGAGGATATATTAAAGGGATCACTGCCCAGCAAGAAGAAGTTGTTTTTCTTTACTTGCAAACTGTAGCATTAGGCTGAAGTCATGCAACTCTTAATATTGTCTTGCATATAACAGTTTTTTAAGTGTGAAACAGCATCCCTAAAAATGTTGAGGGAAATACAGAATAGCGAAATAACACTGCAAATCAGAGCAACGTGAGACTGTGCAGAAGGAAGGATAGAACAAATAAGATTGCTTTTTTATGCACTGCCGTTAGAAAACTAAGAACAAATTATCCCCTGTTAAAAGTTGGTCCCTGTTTAAAATGAAAGTTTTTACAAGCAGAAGATGCTTTATGGTGGCATCAAAGACTTTACAGTGTCAGAGATTTTTATTTTCGCTCTTTTAAAGACCTTTGAGCACCTCCCAAGCAGGCTCTGAAAGATTGATCTAATCTGCGTCGCTCAGAATAACGATGTAATCAGAGCAAGGTTGCATTCTTCCATTCCATCCCTTTTTAATGACCCTTGCTGTTCTCCGGTCCACTGTGCAGGTTGTTTAGTTGCACACTAGCTAATCACCACAAGGATAAGCGCTGGCCAGATAGCTCGAGGGTGGATGTCATGGCCCTGAGGGTTGGGAGTGGGGGGTGGACTAGATTCCATTGCGCTAGCGTTAAGGAGATGTGGGAGAGGTCTGGCTAAGTATAAATCCTCGTGGCTGACTTCTAGAAGGCAACAATCCTTACCCTGCAGAACCAGGGTTAAATATATCTGGCTAGAGTCATTGCTCTGTGGCAGTGAATGATTGACAAAGTGTTAGAAGTAGGAGAGGAGTGAGTAGAGGTGCTAATAGATATGTTTATTTTCTGTCTAATCCCTATGCACTATGGTTATTAGGAAGGGGTCAGGCACTACTTTCTCCAAAGTATATCAAAAGGTGCTGGGCTCAAATCTATTGTCCGATTTTGTACATATATCGTTGATGTGTTGTTTGAAATATAGGTGATTGCACCTGAGGAGATAGTGGATCCAGATGTGGATGAGCACTCTGTGATGACTTACCTGTCGCAGTTCCCCAAAGCCAAGCTGAAGCCAGGTGCTCCTCTCAAACCCAAACAGCTTTTTCCTCACAAAGCCAAAGCCTACGGACCAGGTGAGAAGTCAAGTCAAGATACATTCTTATTTACAAAAATGTCTAAAAGCCTTTACAAATGTAAATGTTACAAATGCCTACACTTGACAAAAAAAATGTGACATCTCCGGGCCTAAACACCCAAGAGGGCAGAGACCCCATATTTTGAAAAATAGTAAACCTCGAGAAAAACCCCTCTAGTGGGGGATCTTCTTTTCAGGCAGACCAGGATACTGCGGATGCTTTATAAATTATGGGAATTCATAAAAACCTCGGGTTTTTTTTTGCCAAAGTACTAGTCTTTTTGGTATCTGACATCAGAACAGTGTTGGGACAAGTACTTCTTTCGTGGACATTCCTGTTGTAAAAAAAAGATGCATGAAAGGTGCTATTGTTTTTTTGCAGGTCTTGAGCCTCATGGTAACAAAGTCCTTCACCCTGCTGTATTCACTGTGGATACTAGTGAAGCAGGCAGTGGTGAGGTCCTAGTCTATGTGGAGGACCCCGAGGGACACAAAGAAGAGGTAAGTCTGTTATATAAAGCCAGGATATTTTTCAATGAATTCTGTCAATCATTTGTCTCTTTTTCTATAGGCCAAGGTGAAACCTAACAAGGAAAAAAACCGAACCTACACAGTAACTTATATTCCCAAAGTTGAAGGTCTTCACAAGGTTAGGAAAAAATGGCCTTCATTGTCCAATTAAGACCTCTCCAAATGATAGTTTGTAAAAATTGTCTTTTATTATATCCTTTAAATGTCAGGTTAAGGTGTTATTTGCTGGTCAAGACATTGACAAGAGCCCTTACTCAGTGAATGTGGCAAAGGACATGGGTGACCCCAGTAAAGTGCATGCCAGGGGACCCGGCCTAGAACGTACTGGGAATATTGCCAACAAACCCACTTATTTTGACATCTTCACAGCCGGTGAGAAACCCTTTTAACTTTTTGCAGAAAGAGAATAAGAGCATGAAAAGTATATTACAACTTTTATTACACATGAAGTAATAGTGAGTGATATATGCCCATCAGGCATTCTTATGGTCATATTTTCTGTGAGTTGTGGTCTTCCATCCACTGAAAGCTCACAACAAACAACTGCCTGCACGGTCCAACAGAGACTAATATTCATCCCTGTCAACAAGGTGCTGGCAATGGCGACGTCAGCGTGGTCATTGTGGATCCTCAGGGTAAAAATGACACAGTGGAAATCATTTTGGAAAACAAAGGCGACAGTGTTTTCCGATGCACCTATCGCCCTGTGACTGAGGGTCCACACGCCATCCATGTCCTCTTTGGCGGCCAAGAGATCCCCAAAAGCCCATTCCCTGTCAACATTGCAGAAGGTGAGCAATGTGTTGCTTTTATTTCAGACAATGGTGCATCTCAACATGAGGAATACGCCAGGGTGATCCTTTCAACCCGGTTTTATTTCTTTAGGCCTTCAACATTAGACCATAACCCTTCTTATCTGTCATTTCTAGCACCTACTGTTGCTCCTCCCATAGGAGCGCCATTGCAGATAATCCCTCAGTCAGTGCTCACTCCTCCTGGAACTAAGGGGGCCCCACCTAAAAAACCTGTTCGCCCAAGTTAGTATCTGGCCCACTGGGATAAGCCTTCGCTCAGCACTCAGCTCAAATGTCCCCTCTCTCCGCATCAAAAGAAATGTTCTCGATGTGGTCATGAGGAAGCTTTCACACTATTGGAGGTGCATGGTGCAGTGTAGTGCTTAGTCCAACTTTTTGTGGCCTGCCAGCTTGATAGATTAGATTCAAAGAAAGCACCGATGCAATGTTCATTTGTCCGTTTTGCCTATTTCTCTACTTTGTTCAACTTTCAACTGCCCTGTTTGCTGCTCGCCCCACGTATTTGCATCTGCCGGCATTCTGTCAGCGCATAGAAGCATTTACTGTATATCTGACGAACTGAATCTTTGTTGAAATTCTGCTTGGTATGTGTCTAAAACGTCAATGTGCAGTATGTAATTGTGAACCGCATCTTTTTCATTTACAGGACTTTTTTAATCTGTCTGGAATTCCAGTTGAATATTCTGCAACTAACATCTGTCTGCAATTCCAGTTGATTATTCTGCTACTAACACTGCTACCAACTGCAGGTTTTGCTGGATACCAAAATACTTTCTTACTCAATACTTGTTGGTATTCCTTCTAGCCATCAATCCAAATGCCTGCAGAGCTACGGGCAGAGGCCTTCAGCCTAAGGGCGTGAGAGTAAAGGAGGTTGCAGACTTCAAAGTTTTCACCAAAGGAGCTGGCAGCGGAACATTGAGCGTCACGGTCAAAGGGCCCAGTGAGTCAGACAGCTTTTTCATCTTTACTCCTCCTGATTTGGATTACTTCTCTCGTCCTAGCTTCTTGGCCAGGAAAATGCATACATGCATAGAATATATGTTGTCTTGACGAGGATCCATATTGTATTGTTTTTCCCAGCTGGAACGCAGGAACAAGTAAAAGTGCGAGACACAGGAAATGGCGTGTATGAATGCGAGTATTACCCTCTCAAGCCGGGTAAATATACAGTCGTTATCACATGGGGAGGTCAGCCCATCCCACGCAGGTAAAACTCAAAGGCTGCATTATGGCTATCGCAAGAAATGAAACAAAGGTAATAACGCCGAGATGTTTGTATAATTCATCTCTGCAGTCCATTTGAAGTGGAGGTGGGACCCGAAGCAGGTTTCCAGAAGGTGAGGGCCTGGGGTCCTGGTCTTAAGACAGGGATGGTGGGAAAATCTGCTGACTTTGTGGTAGAAGCCATCGGCACAGATGTTGGGACTTTGGGTAAGTCCGGACCAGAATCGAGACAACATTACCGCAAATTCTCATACATGACAGAAAACAAAAGACTAGACCCATTGATGAAAACATGCTCCAGAAAGAAAACCTTTTGGATATAGTTTAAAATCCTCCCCACATTTCAACTGAGTGAAAACGTTCTTATAAAAGTACTCAACAGCCCCTGCTCAGACACACTCACTATCAAAAATAGAGTGGTTACCATATATCATTGGATGTAGCGACAATTTCACCATTACATAAATTGGCTAATTGAAGTTATTCCCTCTTTTTTTGTGAAGGCTTCTCCATCGAAGGACCCTCTCAGGCTAAGATAGAGTGTGACGACAAAGGTGATGGCTCCTGCGATGTGCGCTATTGGCCCACTGAACCCGGCGACTATGCTGTCCATGTAATTTGTGATGACGAGGACATCAAGGACAGCCCCTTCATGGCTCACATTCTCCCTGCCGCCAATGACACTTTCCCAGAGAAGGTAACAAGTCCAGAATAACAAAGACATAAAAACAGAGATTGGTGTCTTTATCTGATACATCGAAATTTTTAGGTAAAAGCCTTTGGGCCGGGCCTGCAACCAACTGGCGTTACTGTGAACAAGCCAACCGAATTCACTATTGATGCCCGCATGGCTGGGAAGGGTCCACTCTCCATCTATGCCCAGGTATTTCAAAAGCATCATTTTCTATTACAAGACCCTGAAACATGGTATAAAAACATACTTTCCCCAATGACCCAATAAAGCTGCTTAAATATTTGACATTGAAGACTTGTATGGATTCACTGTAAACAGCTTGTGAGAAGTTTCGGGGTTGACTTGCTTTTGCATCCACTTAGGACGCCGAAGGGTGCACAATCAACATCAAAGTCAATGACAAAGGTGATGGAACATATCTGTGCACGTACACCCCCACCAAGCCTATTAAGCACACTATCATCATCGCCTGGAGTGGTGTAAATGTGCCCAACAGCCCCTTTAGGGTAAGATACATGCAGCTGCACTCAGACACTCAATACAAATAGACTTTAGGAAGTCAATGTTGGATACCTTTTCCATACTGTTTGAGCAATGGTACTTTTAGGTAGCAAAAAGTGATATGCTATCATCGACCTTAAATGTAAAGATGTATATTTTAATGTTACAGGAACTATCTAAAATTATTACCTTAAGTTATCAACAACTTCATTTTACCTAATTAAAACCTGATTTGACATGTGATGAGGGAAACATACATCTAGATTTGTTAATCAAACATTTATCAAATATCTGCCTTACATATCATATATAGGTGTTTGCCTAAGAGTGTTTAACATTATGCTCTTCCAGCTAGAAGTACTGCATGTGTGATGTCATGATTAAAAGGTCAATTAACAAAGACCTGGTCACCGCTCCCTGGTTGCTCAAGTACACTGTGAATTCATTAGGTGCAGGTCAAAGAGGGTTGTCATCCAGACAAGGTCAAGGTCTATGGACCCGGAGTGGAGAAGACTGGCCTCAAGGCTAACGAGCCAACATACTTCACTGTGGACTGCAGTGAGGCTGGTCAAGGTAAGCACGTATGAGAAAATGACAGTTAAAAAAATGACAGTTATAAGGAATTCAAGTACCAAGTCCCAATGAAAGGAGGTCTGTGAATTCTGAAAATAATTTGGTATAATTGTAACAAAAAAATGGAGTAAAAGCCTACTTGAAATATTCTTTTTAGCATTTTATTTATTCATAGACTCGAAATTTAGTTCATTCTTATTAAACTATTCTTCCTGCTGTGCACTGCTAGGTGACATTAGCATAGGAATCAAGTGCGCCCCAGGGGTGGTTGGCCCTGCCGAGGCAGACATCGACTTTGACATCATCAAGAATGACAATGACACCTTTACTGTCAAGTACACTCCCCCGGGACCAGGTCGCTACACCATCATGGTGCTCTTTGCTGACCAGGTAAGATTAGGGTTGTTATGTAACATCACCTTTGAAAATAGCAAGCTTTTTTTTTCTAAATATTAATGCATTTTCTCAATGCTCTCCTTGTCAGGAAATTCCCATCAGTCCATTCAAAGTCAAAGTTGATCCCTCTCACAATGCTGGAAAGGTGAGAGCAGAAGGCCCTGGACTCAACAAGACAGGTTTGTATTGTGGGAGAAACTAACATAACCAAGTACAAATATTTGAGTACACTGCACAAGTATGTTTATCAGGAACATTTATGAAATGTATAATTAACAGAGGCTTTATCTTCAAATTTCTTATCTGGTCAAAGTAGGCTAGTTGCAACTCATTATATTATAGATGTCTGCAGTTATGTTGTTTATATTATATCATAGGGCTAAGTAATACCATAATAACTTGCAAATGAACTAGATATTCTTTCATGTGAACAAAAATGTAGTAATGTGGCAGTGGGACCTTCTTTAGCCTTGTACAAAAAAATTAGGTAACAGTTCAAGGCTATCACTACACAAATGAGCAGTATTTTATGTTCTAAATCATGCATATTTTCAGTAACTATCTTCAACCGTATAATAAATTCAGAAGCAGGGCTCTTAATTTACATGAAAGGGTTGAATTACAAGAACCACTCTTGCCACTTTGAGGTTTGGCAATTGAATCCACCCACATACTAACGGTACATCTGAGCAGCATTTGTTAAACAGAAGAAATATGCATGTGATCGCAGGTGTGGAGGTGGGCATGCCGACCCACTTTACAATCTACACAAAAGGAGCAGGCAAAGCCAAGCCAGAAGTGCGCTTCGCAGCCTCGGGCCCAGGAGAGGTCATCCGTGACTTTGAGATAATCGATAACCATGATTACTCCTACACAGTCAAATACACAGCTCTTCAACAGGTGCGCTAGTTTTTAAGTCCATTTGTGTTTGATTTTGGATGCAGACCTTGCTCACCATAATGATTTCCTCTTTTAGGGAAATATGGCAATCACAGTCACTTACGGATCAGATCCCATCCCCAAGAGTCCCTTCCATATCACAGTGGCTCCACAGCTGAATATTGGAAAAGTCAAAGTTGAGGGATTAGATACCAGTAAGTCCAATTTGCTATCTCTGAAATAACACAGATACTTGCTTCATGAGTGGAGTAATTTATTTTCTTCCTAATTTGCTTCCAAAATTCCATTCAATTTTACTGACAGAGCCCCAAATCTTAGCTTTCAAGTAAGAAAAAGGAAATAATTATACGTAAAACTACGGAAATAAATTGATTTTAACTCCGGCAGACAGCTGAGAATGTTGTTTGACCTAAGAGGAAATTAATTAGAATCTTTCTGCACCCACGAGTTCTATTTAATTAACCAGATGTGCAGTGCCAATAGTATTTCTGGAGCCAGCATGTAACATCATTGAGCTTAGGTGCTGGTACATCACCTGGGGTTTGTCCATATCAATTGCAAGGAAAAGTAACTAAGAGACCTAAAAACCATGACTGGATTTGCAACCATGCAACATATTTGCGAAACAACTTCATTCATTCTTTTCATCCGATTTATCTGGCCCCCATTCATAATACCAATAGTATGGGTGATATCCCCGTAAAATCACCCGACTGTGGTTTGGATCAAGACGACAATGTATTCTATGTACATAGTGACATCATTGTAGAAATAGGTTATCTTACACATAAAGTCCAGTTGCAAATTGTATAAAGAGTAAAGTGCCACATTAAAGGTTAATGACATTTTTTGTTCCAGAAGTGGAAGTAGGACGGGACCAAGAATTCACAGTCAACACAAAGGGTGCCGGCGGGCAGGGCAATGTAGGCGTGAAAATGACCTCACCCACCGGCCGACCAATTCCGTGCAAGCTGGAATCGGACAAAGCCAAAGGCCTTCACAACGTGAAGTACATCCCCCCGGAGGAGGGGCAGTACAAGGTGGAAGTCAGCTATGACGGAAACCCCGTCATGGGGAGCCCCTTTGGGTTGGAAGCTGTGATGCCTGCTGATCCCTCAAAGGTAAATGTTCATGAAAGTGCTCTTGAACTACTACAGTAAAGTTTGTTGAACACATAGAATGCGGTCCTCAGTAACCAAATAATACGTAATGGGCCCTCATGGAGCAATCATATGAATGTACTGGGAACCCATTAAAGTTTTCTTTAACACACTTTTTAAAGTATTACTTCATGCCAAAAAGGAAACTATCACATAGCGTTATGGTCTATGTACTTTAAAACCCAAATTCGAATGAGGATTCTGTAGCAAGGCCATAATTAGATAAAATATAGGGAAGTTCATCAAATATAAAATATGAACTAATTTACTCATGCTTGACAAGATTTTTGTGTGTGTTTAGGTTCGAGCATTTGGCCCGGGACTTCAAGGTGGTATTGTAGGGAAACCAGCTCCATTCACTATTGACACAAAGGGAGCGGGAGCAGGTGGACTAGGTCTGACAGTGGAGGGTCCTTGTGAGGCCAAAATTGAGTGCCAAGACAATGGCGATGGAACATGCTCAGTAGCCTACTTGCCCACCGAAGCTGGAGAGTACAACATAAACATTCTTTTCGCGGAGCAGCACATCCCAGGGTCGCCTTTCAAGGCAGCCGTGCGATCAGCCTTTGACCCCACCAAGGTCACGGCCAGTGGGCCAGGCCTGGAGAGGGCCAAGGCGGGTGAGGCCGCCACCTTCACTGTGGACTGCACACGAGCTGGCGATGCCGAACTTAGCATCGAAATTATCTCGGACACCGGAGCTAAGGCTGAGGTGCACATCCAGAAAACGGCAGAGGGAACGTTCTGCGTCACATATATCCCACCATTCCATGGCGCGCACACCATTACCATCAAATATGGAGGTCACATGATCCCCCAGTTCCCCAAGGTTCTGCAGGTGGACCCCTCTGTGGACACCAGCGGCGTGCATGTCTACGGGCCAGGAGTAGAGCCAAGAGGTAAAACACCATAATAAACAGTTGATGTATTTTAAAAGTGCAGAGCTAGATTGATTTACAAGCTCATCCACCTTCTCAAATATATATTCATTGGTAATAGGTGTGAAAGATGATTTTGAATCAATTTTTTTCCCTAAAATATCAAACCTGAACATCTAATACCATCAATCACTAATATCAAATGGCAATACCAGTACTGGGGTAGGTCGCAGTTGTGTAATATGGCAGCACTAGATAATATTAGTTCCTGGTATCTTCATGTTTGATTCTTTCCATCTCATTTTTTCCTGCTATCCTGTTGACTATTTGCAACCAAAACGTTTGATGGTTTGTTGAAAATTTCCCTGTATCTTAAATAGTTCAAGAGTTCTGCAACCCTTTAAAAAGACGATTTTTTACTTTGAGTCAACTAAATTAAGTTTGGCCCATTTTCAAGGGGAGAATCGGCTTAATAATTCTGCACACTTTCATATAGAGTGATGATCTGAGATAGGCCACACCCTAATCCCATTACACAAATACACATCAACTGATATGCATGGCACCTAACAATATTTCTTTTTATAGTCCTCAGAGTTGTAAATTATACATAACACTATGATCTGGTAAAACTTTGCCTCTTGCCTAATACAGAAGTATTGTGTAGACTGGAATGTATACTCTGTCAGTGACAGGTTACCAGTTAAGAGTGTAGCCCACCTCTCACCTCAGGTGCAACTCTAATGATACACATTAGAAAAAGGATGAAGTAATAAAAAGAAATAAAACAGCATGACTGATTAGATATTTGTTTTTGCTAGGGAATAAATCATTAGGCTAAATATAAAACATTCAGTGTTGCAGTGGATGGGCTTATAAAAAAATCAATAGCAGAAGGTTTTTGCTTTGACAAAGGGCTTCAATACCGAATGACAAACCATATTAAGGGAATGCTTTCTTCCCAGGAGTCCTAAGAGAAGTCACGACTCATTTTATCGTGGATGCCCGCACTCTAAACAAGGTTGGAGGAAAACACGTGAAGGCTCGCATTGTTAACCCCTCAGGCACCACCACAGATGGCTACATCACTGACAAGGCCGATGGCACCTACAGAGTGGAGTACACACCTTTTGAAGATGGTGAGAGCACAAAAACACAAATGTTTGTTTATTACCATTTGCTCTTTTTTAAATATTCGAAAATAGAAACGTGTCTGCCTATTTACCAACTGCCAATATTTCTCAAGCCTAAACATCACTCCATATTTTCGTCAAAACACATTAGTCCAAAGCTTCTCACTCTATTACACTCCACTATTCTGCCCCAGTGCTTTCCCAAGCTATAACAACAAGACACTTCGTTGTGGCCATACCAGAGTAAGATATTGTGCTGTTTAACATTGCAGCCATGCAGTCCAGCATAAAACATATTGCACGTTCATTTTTTTGCCAGCAAAAGCTTTTAGTGGACTAACTAGTCTTCCCAAGTATCAAAATAACTGGGTGGAAAAAAAGACTCCAAGTTTTTACAGCACAGATCTCCCCTTGACCGAATTCATGTCGATTAGTTCTCCTCGTATTTACTCATGCCAAGTCAAAGTCAAGCTTCCAATGTGTATACGAGTTTCTTCTCCTTTAAGATAGATGAGAGGAAGCACAAATACATGAAAGTTATCTAAAGTTAATGTAGAGAGCCTACTTTTGGTCAGAAAGAGTCAGATGTGTTCTCACTTGTAAGCTATGCATCCAGAACTCTTTACAAGGCAGATACAATAGTTTACACTGATCCCAGGAAGACGGTCTTGTCTGACAATAATCCTAATATCTGATTTCATCAAACATAAAAAAATACAATTACAACCAAGAGTTGATTCAGTGCACTGCTGGGGTAAGCGAGAGTGGGGAAAAGTCAATGTGAGAGATTTGGGGAGGGGTATAAATACAGAATGATGCACTGCTTCAATGATGTGAGGGCCAGAGAGCAAGCAGCCAGGCAGGCTCTGAGTTATAAATAGTCTGCTCTGGAACAGAAGCTTTTAAACAGGCAGGTATGTGTGCCCAAGGCTCCTAGCGCACTTGCCATACAGTTGGAATACGATAAGGGTTATTAATAGTGATTTTTAACACCAAGCGCAGAGATGATGCAGTAACAGAATAAAAAAAGATGCATGAAATTGTGAACATAAAGTACATTTGATTCTTTTAATTTCCTTTTCGATTGGTGTCCCTTCGTGAAAAGCTATGTTTTTCACGTTTTGTCTTATAAACATGACTAATTCAAAGGACTTGCGTACAGGCATGCATCTGATCGAGGTACTTTATGATGATGTACCTGCACCCAAGAGTCCCTTCCGAGTGTCGGTGATGGAAGGATGCGATCCCACCCGAGTAAGGGCATATGGACCTGGCCTAGAGGGAGGAATAACCAACAAGCCGAACTGCTTTACTGTGGAGACCAGGTATTGACAAAATCGATTGTTACTCAATTGTGTCACCTTTGGTAATGTCCAGAGTTCGAAGTCACCTCTCCCAACACTACTATGACTACCACCACCACATCGACTGCTACTAGTACTACTATTACTACTACTACTACTACTACTACTGCTACAAAATCATTTTAACATGCTGTGAATGCATATCATTGAATTGCAGAGGTCCAAATCAGGTCGGCACATTTTCTTTTGGTATATTTTTTTTAAATACATTTTACATTGAACTTTATTTCAACAGTTCTTATGACAGACTAATAAAACTGATATGATCATGACATTTCACCTGTCATAAAGATGAAAGACTGTTTATTGAAGGTGTCATTCAGTGTTTTTCAATAAATTATGTCACTTTTGATGCAGAGTTGACATTGTCTCAAAACTTTGGGTTAATGGATAAACATGTTTCAATGTTTTTAGGGGTGCTGGCACTGGAGGCTTGGGCCTAACCATTGAAGGCGCTTCTGAGGCCAAAATCTCATGCAAAGACAATAAAGATGGAAGCTGCAGTGTGGAGTATGTCCCCTTCACACCTGGTGACTATGACGTCAACATCAACTACGGTGGCCACCCTATCCCTGGTAGTCCCTTCAAGGTGCCAGTCAAGGACCCAGTTGACCCCAGCAAGGTCAAATGCTCAGGTCCTGGCTTGGGTTCAGGAGTGAGAGCACACATCCCTCAAACATTCACTGTGGACTGCACTAAGGCCGGACAGGCTGGGCTAGATGTCAAACTCTTTGGGCCAACAGGTAGTTAGGCATTTTTTTGATGTGTTGTTTAATTCTAATTTGGTCTGTAGAGTACATGCACCATGTAACACTTACGTATATGAAGGTACCATGGAACCAGTGGGGGTTAAAAACAACGGTGATGGAACCCACACAGTTCATTACACCCCAGCTCAAGATGGACCGTACACTGTGGCAGTCAAGTATGCAGAGCAGGAAGTCCCACATAGGTACATGGCCATGTCATGGTGTATATGACTTAATCGTAAATAACAATTTATTTTAAAATTAATTCACTTTTTTCCCGAAAGGCTTATTCTCAGAAAGTTACTTGAGCCTATCCCAGCTAACTATAGCAAATTTCAGAAGCCAAAGGCATAGCCAAAACTTGGTGAAACATCATTGTTATGTAATGAGTACGGCATTGAGAACTTGGTATTATATGCTAAAAATTGAGTGAAAGTATTTGGTTTCCTTTGTAAAATCCCCTAAAAAACATTTCCTTGATTATATGTGAAACAATGGCAGCCTAATTGTTAAACTTTCAAATAGTGAGTCTTTTATTATCAAGCAGGACTGGATTGATTTATCTTATCTGTACTATCACAGCCCATTCAAAGTAATGTCTCAGCCTGGGCATGATGCCAGTAAGGTGCGAGCCAGTGGGCCAGGTCTGGACAGCAAAGGCGTATCAGCTAGCCTTCCTGTAGAGTTCACCATTGATGCCCGTGAGGCTGGCGAGGGGCTGCTCACAGTGCAAATTCTGGTCAGTCAACCTGATGGAGTAATGCGATGTCAAATATACTATACAGCTCAATTTCTTCAACTTCCCCATATAACCCGATATGTTCCATTGACAGGACCCCGAGGGCAAGCCAAAAAATGCAAGCATCCAAGACAACAGAGATGGCACCTACACTGTGTCCTACGTACCTGACTCTATCGGCCCATACACTATCACCATCAAATATGGAGGTGATGAGATTCCATACTCCCCCTACCGGATTCAGTCAAATCCCACTGGAGATGCCAGCAAGTGTCTCCTCACAGGTAAATCCATTAATTCCTCGTTACAATGCCATTTGAGAAAAGTTAATGATAATGGAATATGAATCCCAGACCCTTGCACATTGAAAATCCTTGGTATGTCAAACTTGTAGCCCTTTGCAACAATGAAAAGTAGCGCTCACTTTTGTCTGACCTCAAACAACTGCCGCCTTGACGTACACAGCACAACAACAAAAGCAAACAGAACATTCACCATTCTAAATTATGTTGCTCCAAACTACTCGTGTGTGGTACTACACAAGAGGCACACAACTTTGAATTCAGTTGCCCGTGCCTGCTCTAACAATCAATGTAAGATAAAAAAAAAAAAAAAATCAAAAGATAAATGATGATATTGTTTGAGTGATTTATGTACACTTATCTTTTCTTTTGCAGTGTCCATAGGAGGACACGGTGTCTGTAAGTAATCTTTAATCTTAATCTATGGAATTGCAACAAAATCGTTAAAAAATAATGTCTCCAACCCATCCCTCTCTGCTGAATAGCGGGCCTTCAAAAGCTGCAGACCTCTGAGGATACTGTAATCACGGTGGACGCCAAAGCTGCTGGCAAGGGCAAGGTGACATGCAAGGTGTTGACACCGCAAGGGATGGAGCTAGACATGGATGTGGTGGAGAATCGCGACGGGACCTTTGACATTTATTACACTGCTCCTGAACCTGGCAAATACGTGATCACCATTCGATTTGGAGGACAGAATATACCCGAAAGCCCCTTTCATGTGGTGGTAGGTATACCAAATGTGAATTACCCCTCTTGACTAAGAATTACAATAAATGTGTGTAGTCCTTGTTTAAATTTTGTCTACCTTTGTGAAACCACATTGGTATTTAAATTGCTTTCTTTTAATTTTATTTCTGCAAAGATACAAAGAAAAAAATGCAATGGCCTTGAGTGCTTTACACTAACAATTAAATCGTTACAGGACACAGAGAAAAATGTTTTAAAATAATTTATCATCGCTTGTCTTCTTCTTCCTTTTGTATTTTTTCGCATTTTCTTTGGGAAAATCATATTTCTTGTGTTCCTAAAGGCCTCAAATGAACCAGTTGCTCCCCGCGACACAGTGGATCCTCTCTTCAGACCCGTCAACTTCCTTGTGCCTTTCACACCACAGCAAGGAGAAATATCAGGTACCATGCGCAAAAATAGGAAACCCTAATACACTCAAAGTAACATTCTAAACTAATTCTCTGTCACTCTTAGGCGAGGTCCGGATGCCTTCAGGCAAGACGGCCAGGCCGCATATCACAGATAACAAAGATGGCACTATCACTATCAAGTATCAACCAACCGAGAAGGGCCTGCATGAGATGGACATCAAATATGACGGCAACCACATCCCAGGTCCAGAAATGTACCTCATACTACATTACAATGCAGTTCTATAAGATACTATTTGGTTCTTTGACTTTGAAAATGGTTTTGCTTCCAAACAGTAGGTTTAGAAGAGAGCAAGTATTAATCTATGTTTTTAACGTTTACTAATTAACAGTTAAACTTGAGAAAGCAATTTGTGTTGGGTGTTGTTTATAATAGTGTAAATGTTAAATCAATTGACACTGACCTTAAATGCTATGGAATTAAATTAATTGCATATCTTGAATTTGGCATAGTTTAATCCAGTCAAAATGTGCAAAATAGAAGACACTGATTATCTCTTCAATTGAGAACTTAAGTGTCAAAATTTAAGTTTGAGTAGACATAATACGGTACATATAAAATATCTTTCAAATTTGAGAAATTTACTTTGGTGTATTTACTAATTCATGAGTCTTTGAAAAATAGAATAAACAACTTAGAATTGAATTGTTAGTATGGTTTGAATTGATGAAAATTATGGAGGCGGTAAATATGTCCTTCAAAAAGATGCCCTAATTTGGTTATTTTGTTATAGAAATAATTTCACTTCACCCAATATAAATTGGCATTCTTATGGTCAGGTTTATCCGTGATTTACTTAAACGGATTAGCATGAGATAAAAGAGCCGTTAATTAAGACATACCAGTAGTGTTAATTGTTCATGCATCAATTGTAACAAACAATTTCATGCCTTTGTTAACATGGCTACTGCCAGCAAACAATATTTCATAAAGGTATTTCTCATTAATCCAATTAACAAATGCAAATGTTAACACAATCATTTTTCTCATGACAGGAAGCCCTCTGCAGTTCTTTGTTGATGCTGTTAATAGTGGAGTAGTGTCAGCCTATGGTCCAGGCCTAAGTTATGGAATGGTCAACAAATCTGCCACATTTACTGTGGTCACCAAGAATGCAGGAGAAGGTAAAATACAATACATAAGAATCAAATATAAAGGCAGATCGACCACTTAATACCACAACTATCAACACTAACCATAAAAGACAGCCCCAAACTGTGCCAGACAAATCAACAGGAGTGTTAAAAATACAAATTCATAACTACTTGGTTTTGTGTGTCAGGTGGTCTGTCCCTGGCAGTGGAGGGCCCGTCTAAGGCAGAGATCACCTGCAAAGACAACAAAGACGGCACCTGCACTGTGTCCTACCTGCCCACGGCGCCTGGAGACTACAACATAATTGTCAAGTTTGACAACAAGCACATTCCTGGCAGTCCTTTTGTTGCCAAGATCACCGGTGAGGAAATGGCTCTCTTTTCCCTTTAGCTTTAAGTCAATTAACTAAAGAACAAAACACCTTTGTCTCACCAAGGGGATGACACAATTACCAGAACATCCCAGCTAAACGTGGGCACTGCTGCTGATGTATCGCTCAAGATAGCTGAAACGGACCTGAGCTCTCTCAGTGCCAGCATTAGAGCGCCCTCGGGCAACGAAGAACCCTGCTTGCTCAAGAGGTTGCCTAACAGACACCTTGGTGAGAAAACAGTCTATTTTAACTAGCAACCACATCTGCAATAACAGGCTTTAAAAAATAGGCCATACTCTGTCAATTGGGGCTGTGCTCACTAATTATTAAGGCAGAAAAAAGCTCATTTGTCCTGATCGTTTGCATGCTGTGTATGTAACATCTTAATTTACTCCCTATTGCCTTTTTCAGGTATCTCGTTTACCCCCAAGGAGGTGGGTGAACACGAAGTGAGCGTGAGAAAGAACGGCGTGCATGTGGCCAACAGCCCTTTCAAGATCATGGTTGGACAATCGGAGATCGGTGAGGCCAGTCGGGTTAAAGCCTTTGGCAAAGGTCTGGTGGAGGCACACACATTTGAGATGGCGGAATTCTTTGTCGACACTCGCAATGCTGGTACGTTCCTTAAAAACTACGTCTGGCTCTTAACAAACGCGGGACATTTCTAAAGTAACAAATTGATTTTCTTTTCCTTTTAGGTTATGGTGGGCTGGCACTCTCTATTGAGGGACCAAGCAAAGTGGATATCAACTGTGAAGATATGGAGGACGGCACTTGCAGAGTAACCTATTGTCCCACAGAACCTGGAAATTACACCGTAAACATCAAATTTGCTGAAAAGCACATTCCAGGTTAGAAGCTAATGCAGAAAAGGCAGAAATGCTCACACTATTAATAACTATAAAATGATTTTGCTAAAGCTTGAATTACTGATTTCACTTCTAAAATAAATTAAAGAATAAAGAATTTGTCTTTTGCAACTCTTTATCAGTTAAAAAATGTTCTTGAGCATTAAGAGAGATTTAAAAAAAACGTATTGTTTGTTGCTTTCTGCCTCCTTTAGGAAGCCCATTCACAGTTAAGGTGACTGGTGAAGGAAGAATGAAGGAGAGCATAACCAGAAAGAGACAGGCATCTTCAATTGCTTCAGTGGGAAGCACCTGTGGACTCAACTTAAAGATTCCAGGTCAATACATAAGAAATGTTCACTAATAACTATAGGCATCTTCTTGCCAGGGTCAGTGTTTAACTATGGTCATAACTTGACATCATTACAACGCAACAGATTGTTGCATGAAGGGAAGAATGGGAATATTTCAGATATTCTAAGAAAGAGGGCAGCAAATGATGTTTCTCACAACCTTCTCCTTTGTTATAGGAAACTGGTTCCAGATGGTTTCTGCCCAGGAAAGGTTAACCCGATCATTTACCCGTAGCAGCCATACTTATACACGCACTGAGCGGACCGAGTTCAGCAAAACCCGTGGCGGGGAGACTAAGCGGGAGGTCCGAGTTGAGGAGAGTACCCAGGTGGGCGGAGGTGGAAGCCCATTCAGAGATGTCTTTGGAGATTTCCTTGGCCGGGAGAGCCTCAGCAGCTTTGCTGGCATAACGGCCAGACCTGAATGTGAGCTCGTTAAACTTGACACTATGCTATATTTCACTGCATTTATGTCATCCACTGTTGCCAAATCATCTGCATTTATGTTTCCCCTTTATGAATCGACCGCAGCAGCTGAGACGGGCTCGCAAGCCATGACGGCTCAGGTCACCAGCCCTGGAGGGAAGACAGTGGACGCTGACATCGTGGATGGAGGAAACAGCACCTACAGTGTGCGATTTATCCCCCATGAGATGGGAACGCACACTGTTAATGTTAAATACAGAGGCCAGCATGTCCCTGGGAGCCCCTTCCAATTTACTGTGGGGCCCATGGGAGAGGGCGGTCCGCACAAGGTCCGTGCAGGAGGCCCTGGTCTGGAGAGAGGCGTAGCTTCAGCACCTTGTAAATTGAATTTCTATTCCGTTAAAATTGGGCTCCAAAAGAACCCAGAATAGTCGATGAGGAGCCACATGGATTCGGCTGTTTTTTTTTTAAATATATATTTTTATCTCCAGCTGAATTTAGCATCTGGACCAGAGAAGCCGGTGCCGGGGGACTGTCCATTGCCGTGGAGGGGCCGAGCAAAGCAGAGATCTCCTTTGAGGACAGGAAAGACGGTTCCTGCGGCGTCTCCTACGTTGTTAAAGAACCGGGTAAATAACTCGCAGGTTGCTTAGTTGTCTTTATTTTCATTTTCATCCAAGCGTATCCTGTCCCAGTTCGTCCGTCAATTTCTCAGTTGTTTTCTTTCTCTCCAGTTTATGTAGCGATGAAAACTAATAAGCCATCTGTTCCCTCAGGTGACTACGAGGTGTCAATTAAGTTCAACAACGAGCACATCCCTGACAGCCCATTCATCGTTCCCATCGCGACACTGTCAGATGAAGCCCGCAGGCTCACGTTCACAAGCCTGCAGGTGAGAACTTACACGCACCCACATGGAGAATTTTAATTTGTTGCCGAAAATAATCAAAACATTTCAGCAGTCACAGCGGCATGAGTGCTTGGAGACACTTTTTTTGCCCTTGACGTGTTGTTGAAGCCGAGACATGGGCTGAATATTATGAAACTGGCTATAAAGGTTGGGATTAACTGTCCCTTGCAAAGTTCATGCTGGGCTATGTGTGGACTCTAAGCTCGTCAATGGCTACAAGGACAACAATAACACAACTTTATTTGGACGGTGGTCCTATTTAGCATTTCATTGACTACTCACACCAAGTTTCATATTGGACTTTCGGATAAAATTTCACAACCTGAATGGGGCAATATAAGATTTTGAAAGGATAATAAACTGATGAAAATCTTACACGGCCACACGATGTTCCAATTGCAGCTCGAAACAAAATTCGTAAGCCGCCTCGTGGTGTAGAAGTTCACTAGCCTGACTTTTGTGCGACCAACCGCGGGCTCGATTCCTGCTGGTATTGGTTGTTTGTCTCTCATTGTGCCCTCCGACTGACTGGCAACCAGTCTAGGGTATAGTTGGCCTTTCGCCAGAAGACATCTAGGCTAGGCTCTAGCAACCCCCGCAACCCTTTCAATGAGGGGCGGTATGGAAGATGAATGAATAAAACAACACAATGAGTCAAGAATTTTTCAAAAATGGTTGCATGACAGAATAAAATATATATGTATTTTTTAATCAAACGTTGGATTCGTTTCCATTTGAGGTTTGATGGCAATCAAGTCCTTTGGTCAGTGTGTTTGTATGATCTCGTCGATTGAAAATGTGGAGAAATCTATTTTTCCACAAACATTTTTTCAATTTCCCTTAGCGTTTAAGGGATGTAGCAGACAACAATTCAGTAGCAGATGGTCTAAGCCACAGACCATATTGTGTTGTCTGCTATAGGGGAAAGTCTTTTTCCAATGCCTGAAATGTTTCACCCAAAAACAAAGACTAAGCTAAGAATGGCCAAACTGCTCAAGGGTTCTCTAAGTTAAGGCAAGAAAAAAATAGGACAGGTCATATACTTAACTAATCAATCAGTGTTTAATTGTAATAGAGGATCTGAAATTAAATAAACCAAACACAATAATTTTCTAGTTTCTAGTAGTAGTCACAAACCCTGTGTAGAGAACTGCAGTCTACCAAAATCAGGGAATATATACATCTATATATTCTCTTCACACTGGCTTTTTTATATGCATTCCCACTTTTTAAAGGCAGCCATATTTAAAATCCCACTTGCTTCATAGACTCGAGGCAGGGGATGCCACTTCAGAGAATTTTCAGTCAGTAAAGGCAACTCGGGAAGTACAATATGCGAGCAGGACTTCAAATGTCAGGCAATCTCTCATATCTGCTGCAGCCCGTCACTAGCCTGCAGGGCAAAAACACTAAACGCCTCACTATAAACTCTGACCTTTCCTGCCTCGCATGCCCAAAGGCTCCATCTATTCTGGTCCAGCCACAATGAATTACACACTCTGCGTCCTTGGAGGGCCACACACATATTATGATAACACTTTTACGTATCTTTTTTTAGGAGAAGGATCTGAAGGTAAACCAAGAAGCGTCGTTTATGGTGCAGCGCAATGGGACTCGCGGTGTAGTAGATGCCAAAGTCCACACCCCCTCTGGGTGTTCTGAGGAGTGTTACGTCACTGAGTTGGATGGCGGTAAGTATCTGACTTTAAAACACTAGTTTGTCTTATTCACACAGCATGTTTGAATAACTGAATTAAAGATTTGCCTGGGTACTATTCACAAACCAAAATTATACATGATAAATACATGCTTGAAGTAAATTGGAACTTTGCATATCACCTAGTAGCTGAAATTGATTTATTGGCAAGATATTCTCCCTTATTAAAATAAAACACAAGAGTCTACTACTAAGTGTGAAGAGGAGCTTCAATTCGCACTTAATTGATATCAATTCATAAAGATAAAAATATAATTGACTCTCAACCTAGAGACTCGACATAGAAGTGAATTATGAGCTCTTATACATTACATTGCTATCTTGAGTCTTCCTAGTGTATAAATCCACTATCCATTTCAGACCCTCTTGATGTTATGCATTTTGCTACTTTCAGACAAGACAGCCGTGCGCTTCATTCCACGGGAGAACGGTGTTCACTCCATAGACGTCAAATTCAATGGCTGCCACATCCCCGGGAGCCCTTTCAATGTGCGAGTGGGTGACCCAGGACAGATCGGAGATCCAGGCATGGTTACTGCGCATGGCCCTGGACTGCTAGGTGGAAATACAGGTGAATACAATTGCTGCCATCGATTGGTTTACAAGTGTGCTGCTGGCAGGTCCTTTCGTCTGTGAATCATGAGCATCTTTTCTTGCTCCATAAAGGTGTACCCTCCGAGTTTGTCGTCAACACATGCAATGCTGGGCCGGGGACACTGTCGGTGAACATAGATGGGCCTTCCAAAGTCAAGATGGACTGTTGCGAGTGCCCCGAGGGATATAAAGTTACATATATTCCCATGGCTCCTGGCAGTTATCTCATCACCATCAAATATGGTGGCCCACAGCACATTGTGGGAAGCCCCTTCAAAGCTAAAGTAATAGGTAAATAGATACCCTAATGATTCCCAGAAAAAAGTTTAGAATAAGTTGATGTCTTTTTATGGTTATTTAACTGACAAATGCTGTAATAAAATGAAAGACTGAAAAGTGGGAGATGTTCCACAAAATTGTATGAATTATAGGAACAGAGAGAAAACGATTTGAAAATGTTATTTTCAAGAATTTGTGGTAAAATGATTTGTTTTGCTATACAGATGCATTGACCTGTAATAAATTTGATGACCCATCTCTGTTTCTCGCAGGCGCCAGACTGTCAGGTGGCCACAGTCTCCACGAGACGTCATCCGTCCTAGTGGAAACGGTCACCAAATCGTCCAAAGTGGGAGGCGGAGGCTTTAGCTCATCCACTACGGCCGCTTCGTCCAAGTTGACATCGGACGCTAGCAAGGTGGTCTGCCGCGGAATGGGCTTGACCAAGGCCATGGTGGGCCAGAAAAACAATTTCACAGTCGACTGCGGCAAAGCAGGTGAGGTCGCATGGGCTGATTTTGCACTCACATATCTAGCATTCATCATTTGATGAGTCGCTTAGATTGCCTGATTTGCTCCTGTGTGAGTGTTTTATGAAAACAGCTGTCTGCCCCAGATGGAAGTTTATTGCAAGCTCTCTACGTGATGTACATGTGGAGGCCATGAATGTAGCACACTGAGGGAGGGGATGATAAAACTCATAGGGTTTTCATTTACTATTACATAAATTTGGAAAATTTGTTCATACAACAAGTCATTCAGTTTGTTGGCATCTATTCGTGTACATTTGTTTTCTCATGAGTTGATTCCAAATAGCATGAGTAAACAACCTCTCGCTTCCTTTAAAAGTGAGCAAGCTTGACGAATGTCTGATCTACTTTGAACATCCTGTAATATAAATAATTTACAAATAAACCAACATTTCCAAATTACTCAAATCACACGCAGAAAATGTCTGGCAAAAACGACACCGCATAAGGAAAAAAGTTAATGAGGACAATTTTGACATCCATTTTAAGTGGTGACTGTAATTCTTGAGAATGAGCCGAACCCTATCCTAACTGATTTTTGGAGAGATGTGTGCTACACACCAGACTAGTTAAGGACTTTTCAAATTAAAAACTATAAAAAAATACAACTATTTTTCCCCAGATAAAAATGGGAGTACATTTCATTATTATAATGTCCCAATTGGTAATGAGCCCATTCTAAAAAAAGGAGTAATCAGAAAATAAATCATTGAATTACAAACCCTTAAAAATCAGTTTATCTTATTCAATCTTAATATTGACCATCAGTCATCCCTGTTTTTGTCCACAGGCAGCAACATGCTTATGGTGGGCGTCCATGGACCACATGCTCCATGTGAGGAGGTATACGTGAAGCACATGGGCAACAAGCTCTACAACGTCACCTACACAATCAAGGACAAGGGTAGCTATACAGTCATCGTCAAATGGGGTGACGACAGTGTCCCCGGGAGCCCTTACAAAGTGTCCGCACCATAAAATCAAAGATCTCCTCGCCAATTTTCTATATCACCATCAGCCAACCCCATGCCCTCATCACCACTGTCATTTCGACGGACTCCACTTTGGACTGATAACAATTGACTGCACTAAAGCTTAAGGAGGCTTCAGTGGGAAAAATGTGTGTGTGTGTGTGCCAAATTGTGTGTTCAATCTCAGTCACTGATTTTACAAAGAAATATAAGCAAGTCAAGGCTACAGTGTGGTTTATGATTGTGAGTTTTCTTTCTTTCTTTGCTAATTTGCGCAAGTGTTATACTGTATGTGAATGTTAATAGCCAACGTACTCCGCAACATTGACATGTGGCATACTTTGGTTTTTGTATGTTTTGAATGATTGCCTTTTTGTTATATTAACCTATTTTTGCAGACCCAATAAAGATTTAATGGATACACTTCTCCAAAGTGTCTATTTCTTTTTAAATTGTTTATGATTTAGTGTGAGGATGAGATTGCAGATTAAAAACAAGCTCTGAACGCTTTCTCCTTACTTATTCTGCTCTAGTTATTGATTAAATTCACATCAAATCCATCTTCTTATCTGGCATATTCGAACCTTGGCCAGTTTCTTAAATCTTAATCGGATTTCTCTCGAAAACATTCCAAACCCAGTGGGAAATTTTGAATGTAGTAGTCGATTTTACAAATGTGTTGACTTATACATCTCAGTCCAATAGTGTTGTGAGCCCGTGCAATAAATTACCGCCACATTTTCCTGTAATTCCTTCCCATGTGGTCTGCTGACTGGCAATTCTCTCTTAATAACGGAAGCTCTCCTTTGAGAGTCTGAGCCCTTTCAAAAAGCTTTGGATAGCCCTTTTCGTATGGAAATTAGAACGTAACTATATGGCAGCGTGACTACTGTATTATGCGCTCTCATAATGGAAGCCTATTTGTCTAAACGCAATCACAAGATGGCAGCATAGTCAAACTGTCTTCCATATCAACATTGCAGATCCAAATCATCTTTGTTGCCCAATGAAGATGAACTACATACCCAAATAGCGTAAAGAAAACAGAGGAGTCACCTTCTATTGTGTGCATAATTAATCCTGTCTACTGTGCAACGACACTGGAGGTTGTTTCCATTGTTGCACCTTCAGGGGGATGAAGGACCACAAACTGAAGTAGACCCAAAAATAAAACGTGGTAGGCATTTGGTATTGTTGCTTGCTGTGTGGAATCTTCCAAATGCTCACTAGGGTATCTGGAGGTCAGCAACGCAACACCGCCATACAACTTATCCTCACTAGGGTTCACGAGAGCTGCTGGAGCATATCCCAGCAAACTATGGACCCCAGGTGGAAGACACCCTAGATAGGTGGCCACCCAATCACAAGGCATATGAAGATAGACAATCATTCATGCTCAAACTTACACCTAGAGGCAATTATGTTTGATCAACTAACCTACCATGCATGTATTTAGTATGTGGGAGGAAACCAGAGTACCTGGAAAAAACCCACCCAAGCCTGTGGAGAACATGTAAACTCCAGACAATTAGGTCCGAACCTGGGGTTGAACCCCTGATGTCAGAGTTGTGTGGCCAACACACTAACCACCCATTCACCGGGGCACCCGTCAAATAGTTTGTCCATTTAGATTTAAAACATTTAAAGTTAAGAAAAAAGTCACTGATGGTGTATTGGTGATTTTTCATGACTTTACTGCAGGATCAATTTCCACTCGGTGGCGGTATGATTTAGGGTGCAAATGGTTGCCTGTCTAAAACTGACTGGTGACATGTCTAGATGTTGTCCGCCTTTCGTCAAACATCAGCTAGGATGGACTCCAACTACAAGTAACCCTGACAAGGATTAGTTGATGGAAATGTTCAAATATGATTTAGGCAGCCATATAAAAATAAATAAGTCAGCTGTGTCTAGAAGCAAGCAAAAATTACCAAGTAAAATAGCTTCAAAAAGACATCCTGGGCATTTCCAACACTTTCTCATAAACTTTATAAAATGACTTCAAGGGTTAGAAGATAAAAAGTTCATGAAAATAAAAGGGCTTTTGGTGTTTGTATGTTGTAGTTCATACAGTGAATATGCATTCATTATTTGGATTTTTACTCCTTTTTAAATTGACAGACGATTATTGCACAGCAGCAATCTATTTTCCAGTGATGATTGAAGAATGAATAATTGTACCGTAGTACCATTCTTCACGTCGAGAGTAAAGGAGAGGAGCCTATAATTAGGTGCTAATTTTCTCCTCTTCCACTGTGACGTGACGCTGGGGGCCATTAAGAGGCAAGATGAGCAGTGGCAAGCAAACTGCTCTCAGGCCATCTGGCAAAATGACGTTGGGTCCAAAGCGCAACACACCCACGTCAGTCTATCCTTGCCCGACACCTGTGCGTCTGTCCAGAGCAACATCTTTACCAGGAGTCATTGCCAAGTGGATTAAAACGTTATGGAAGAATGCAGTAAGTGGGGGAGGGAGATGAGAAGAGGGGGATGTATATGGGGGGCAAAGAAAGGGGAAAACAGCGTAGGAGGAAGAGAGGGAGAAAGGTGGATTAGAGCAAGAATAGGATTAAAAGAATCCAGATGAAAGAATGGCTCTGAAAACAACCATTCTGAAATGTGGAAGGGTACAAACAAAAATAAAATGTAGATTGCTCCACATGCCATGCCAGCATGCTAATGCAGCATGCAGTTGAATCCTGTGAGCAATGACATGTTGGTAAGTGCATGTTGTTGCAATGGGTTAGAGCGTTATTAACGGCACACCACGGGGGTTCCATGTTGGGGCTGATGGGGGTCGGCTGCATGAGGCTCAAACATTTCAGTCGACTGCTCTCGTGCACATGCACACGATTATGGTGTTAAGTGATAAAAAAATGTCCTAAAATGTTTCTACAGACACAACTGCCAACTGCTGTCTAATCCGAACTCCCTTTCATCTCACTTTACTTCCTTTTTCTCGCTTTCTTTCTCTCACGCTCTTATTTTGGTGTGGTTCATGTCGAATGTGTGAATGCATTCCGATTTGGAATTGGTGAAGTGACATTGTAAAATAATCGACACCAGATAAATGTAGGTACTTTTTTGTCACTCGTTCCCCATTTCACTAATTCCCACATAGGACACAATTGAGCCCAGCCCATCTAAAAACAGGCAGTAAGCAGGTTTCACCTTGATTTGGTTGCCAGTCAAAGATAGGGCACACTAACACATGCTCTTACTTGCTCCTTTTTCTTTAATCCCTTGTTAATTTCCACAACTGCCCTTTCGTATTCTATTCGCTTTCACTTTTCGCTCTTGATTTCTGTTTCTCTCCAAGGAGTCAAACCAACTGGCTTTACTGTTCCTTGTGATACAAAATTGTTCCATGACTACTCCTGGAACTCCAAATACACAAAACCATAAATAAAAAGGCATTGTAGACGAGTGTATGAATTTATCAGCATTAGTACTTAGTATAGGAGGTCGTTAAGAGACAGAAAGGTCGGTGTTTTGAATCCCATCTTTAGCCCATTATCCAACTACGCGTTTCACAAGCAACAAGTCAAGCAAATTTCCTTTCATATTCCACAACTCAATGAACCATTCCAACATTGAAATTATTGAATCAATTCAGAAATCTGAAGATTTTTTGAATGTATCTACAACATTTGCAGACAAAAAACCTTCTTGGTGTTTATCCCATTCATGTAATATTAATTGCAATCGACAAATTGCAAGAATTTGAGTTAAAATTTCATAATTAAGAATCATTTTCCACAATTATATCTTTCAAATTTCTTAAACTGTTTGAAAAACAATTTCATATTGCCAAATTCATCCAAGTAATTTGGGAAAATATTGTTAATACTTGGTATTTTTTGATTATTTTTCTATAGTATTTTCTCCATCCTTCCACATTACTTGAGTGAGTCAAACCATACCAAGTCTCACATTCTTCAGCTCAACAATCCCATTAATTCCACAGCATTTCAATTTAGCGTGAGCTTTTCAGCATCCCAATACAATTTCTCCAAAAATTGGATTTTGTAGTTTCCATTATTTCGCTACTCTCTTTCCCCTGCTACGTGCTCGACTCTGACCTTTATTTATTAGTGTGGCGTCTCTCTTCAGGTTCTAATGGAAATCCCTAAAGAGAGTTTTACAAGATGCTGACCTCTCCAGGAGAAGCCAAGGAGAAAAAACCTCCCATGTAAGGCTGAGTAAGCCAGAAAACAAACAGCTAAACGAATATTTGTACAAGCAAATGGCTGCCTGTCTAGATTAATGAATGGACGTGTTGAAAAAATGAGAGGGGTGTTATGTGTTTGTGTGTGTGTGTGTGTGTTAAGGGGCTACTTTTGTTGCAATTCACCCATTTGTACGCCAATGGCAGCCCCAGGCCTTCTTTGTAATTGCTTCATGCATAGTTGATACAGCGCACAGTCAAGCAAATACACTAGATTTCCTCTGCATTTATGTCCACGAATGCACTAACATTTACAGGCCAACAGCGCAGTCTGGCATCCTTTAATGGATGAGCGCATGGTGTTGGCGAAAGCTCATCATTCACACACACACGGGGCCGATTGAAAGGTATCTTGCTTGGCCTGTGGCCGAATCACGATTATATTGTTTTATTCATATAGAACAAATATGAAATATTCATAAGAGTAGTGTTGTGAATGACTCCTTCTCTCCAAGTAGTTCATCTCACTTGCTTACAAATTTTGATTAAAGAATATCTGGCAAACAGTGGTGGAAAATTGGTTACTGTTGCATGCTGTGGGATGAAAAACAACACACATGCAAATATAATAGATGGAAGAAGGTCCCAATGGAAAGCGGTAGCTTGTATGAGAATACTTAAAACATGGAGTTGGTTCAGCCTACTAGTACTTTATATGGATAAAACGCAATAGGACACACCTTGCAAGCTATAGACATTTCAATTAGGGGGAGGACAAGGTATCCTTATGACCTTCCCCCACACTGAATCTTTAATTCTTGATAGCACAAAAAGATTCTAACTTTCTGGGGAAAGTTAGAAGAAGGGCAACATTTTTTTTTCCATAGAAAAAAGAACACTGCTGTGATGCAGTGTTCAAAAAATGGTGAATGAATAATATATAATATACAGTTGCCTGTGAAGAATGGTCTATGTTTTGTTTTTGTGTTTTGTTAGAACAGCATTTGTTTTAAGGCTCATGACTATCGTGACATTTAAATTAGTTTCCGTGACAATGTCAATGGGACTTTATGGACGATGTTATTATTAAATTATGTTTTTATTGGAAAACTACGCTTATGATAAACATTTTTTCTATTGAAATATACAAAGTTTAGGCTTTTTCAGTTTTATATGAGGCTTTACATAAACACATTTAAGCAAGTATGCTTAAATGTATTTTAGTATGTATTTTTGGTGTCCCAAACGTGATATTATACGAAAACCCACTTATTGACAGAAGAAGTGAGAAGAGATGCAACCTAAGACTTCGAGAATACTATGCTTTCATCACTTAATGTGTTTTTAAAAAAAGACACATTGGAACTGCACTAAAAAAGAAATTATGGTATAAATCTAATATGGATTTCCACTAATTGCACATAGATGGTGGACTTATTCTTCCGAATAAATGAAGGGTACACATTGCTCTTAATATAGATGCAATGATCTTTTGTTTGACCATTGTAATCTATGCTGGTCCTTTCAATGTTGTGCATCTAACTTTCAGGTCCTTTTGAAAGATGGATGAGTGGAAAGCAGATGGGACATAACAAATGTAGTATACTAAAAGGTTGACACAGCAGTTTTCACTGCAGGCGCACAAGCTCACTTAAACACCGGTACCCTTTCATGTGCACCCATACTTAAAAACACCTACACAAATAAGTACACCACACACCCCTGCCCACACTTATTTAAACACAACTATACACAGTACATTTAAAAAATACAAATTAAACCCTGATACTTGAGCACACGAACACACACAAATGCTTATTTTGATACACTCAAACACATCCTCTGCATAGTAAAAGGACAACAAAATTAAATAAACTACACTCAAAAATCACTCTAATCCACTCATTCAAAGTACACTTCAAAAATCCAATTTTTAACAATTGCTAAAACACTTAATCTCATTCTTCTAACCAAATTCTTCATATGCTAAATCCATTTTTTCAGATCAAAACCTTTTCACCAGTCCATAAAACTGTGTTCAGGTGCTTTACACCCACTTTTAAAAACTCATTTGGTATTTTTGCTAAACTTTATAAACATTCTTAATCTCTAGTCACATTTCCCAGATTGCCAATGGGGCTTGCTTTAGAACAGAGGAAGGATTTTTAGATAACCAGTACAAAGCATCCGATTTTACACTCCAAAAATTTGGACTGTATGGCAGGACTTGGCTCAAAGTCACCTAAGGGGGGCCCTACTGAAATTGACCCTAGATTTAACTTGACCAAGCCACAAACTGCTGTCATTTTCTTTGTAAAATAAACCAAAATAAGAACAAAACACAGTTTAAAACACATTTCGCTATTAGCTAGAAAGTCAGTGTCCTTACCGGAAGTGATGTTCCAGTGCTTCGTGCGCTGCTTCCTCTTCCATTACGTTTTCCCAGCAATGGAGGGGGGACAAAATTCCAAATAGCCATAAATAAGCATCATGGCTGTGCTCTGAAAAGTAGAGTGTGGACAAAATAGATTTGTTTAGTATTTTTTTTTACAGTTGAAACATCAAAGTCAGAGCGGGAGCATTGGATATTGCACTTAGCCCTGAATAACGGTTCAGATGGGTCAAGGGGAAATGGCTGTATGGCTTACATACGATTTTGTCAGAATCTATAGAGGCAAGATCTAAAGCCAAACTTAAACAGAGGTAACCATTCTAATTTCCAAGTGTAAGGCGTTCTAGAGTGCTCGAGCCTGAACCTTTTGACTTCGGGTTCGCCAAGAAATGTACTCGTTGCGAATGAAGGTTCCTGAAAGGAACATTCAGTGGTATTAGGTGAAAAAACAAGGTCCTAAGACCAATAGTATTTTATGAGTATCAGCCCAGACCTTAAAATCTAACTGCAATTGAATCAGGAGCCAGTGAAAGTTGGTCAGTATGAGGTGGAATTAATTTGTTTTAATTTTATCGTCCGCGTCAGAGGTCTGCAGCATTCGGAGCTAATTGCAGGCTTTTAATTGTAGCTATGGGAACACCAGAAAGCACCACAGTACAATAGTCTAAACAACACATAGCAAGTTGTGAGAGTAAAATTAGGAACTTTTGTAAATGCAGTTAGAAGTAAAAAATGTTTTTTAGATGATAAGAAAATGATTGAACTTTTAAAGCAATTGGAAAAACTATAAGCACTATAAACCTGTAGCATGTGTTATCTGTCCTAACCCAATATAGAATGAATCTAGTCTAGTATTTTCTACATCCAAAACTGGAATGCTTGATATAGTAATCAACAGCACTTAATTTTGCAAAGTAATATTATGGTAGAGTGATTTATTTATCGTATTTAACAAAATTGTGTTTTAGTTAGTGTCAAAACACAAAAGCTTTTCCAGTCATTCAGGCTTGTGGACTTGTATTCATGAAGAGTGACATAAAGTTAATGGCTGGGCTCCATGTAGTGAATGACTGGCAACTGTAGGCAGCAGGAATGACAAGCGAGACCCTTTCTGAGTGACCGAACGAGTCTGGATCCCGACCCCGTTGCAGAGCAGCGGGTGCATGTGTGGGGCCAAAGTCCCCATGTTGCCATCTTTAATTAGAGCCAATCCCTCTGCCCCTGTGCTCTGTGGCACTATGGTGGAGGAGGGTTGGAGCACTAATGGATGGCCCACCCGCAGCGTGCCTGTCCTTCATGTGCTGTGATAGCACTGGCCCACGCTCACGGTGAACTGCAGATTAGAGGCAAATCACACAACTTGTTTGTCCTCTACACGCCAGGGCAGGACTTTTCAAGGAGAGGCCCTGATGGATTGGCTCGGACCTGTGCGACAGATGGGCCGCCGTGTGACTGATGTCTGTGTAGTTGTCATGGTGATAGCACTGTGTTGTAGTGTTGGAAAAATATATATATATAAATAAGAACATAATGAAATAAATTACTTCTATAAAGATATCATTTACTTTATGTACATAACGGTAGTTTGTGTATGTGTGTGTGTTGGATGTGTCTTTAAGGGACTTGGCCTAGTCATGTGATCTGTCTGGTTTTGAGTTGTTCACTCGCTATATTCAGTACAGCATCTTTTTGTGAGTGTTCTCCTTTTGTGTTTCTTTGTTTAATGTGTCTCTCGGTTCAATAAAAGGCAAAGATCAACATGATTAGTGACAGTGTTTATCAATTTATAAATGGCAGAACACCAAATAATTTGCTCCAGTTTTTTTCCCCACTTTGCCCTGGAAGATAGCTTGTAATTTATATGTTGATTAGCGGCCCATGGCAAACAGCGGCCAAGTATTTGAAATAAATATTTTGGGCACCCAACAGCACCTTAAATTATTACTGACCTGGCATAAGAGTTTTTCGAGATGTTTACTCATCCTATTTTTTGCTTTGACTTTACTTTGCAGATGCCAACTAGAGGCAATCATTAAGTGCTGTTTAGTGGCATGTTGCTCAAATTCCTTTGCATCAAGCAGCAGCAGCAGCTTTGGAAAAGAGGCTTCCTTGGCTGTTGCATTTAACCTTGCACCATAGCAGGCATAAACATACTATTTGACTCAGTTTGCTGGTAATCAGAGAAATTCCTCTTATAGTCTTTAAAGACCCCCATTTGTTTCATTGCTATAATGTCAAGGTGTTTTAGTTGTTTTTTCACCCCAATAAATTCAATTGCTGCATTGGAAAAATGGTTAATACATCGTGTAGGAAATTGCTGCAACACGAATACTTGCAGGTGTAAGACTTTCTTTTTTTTGTCCGACCAAGCAGTGACCTGGGTGGATTGAGCACATAATAGGAAGTATAACTACCAAGTTGTTGATTCAAATCCAGAACTCAAGAAACCACTTCATAGGTTTCTTTTTGGAAGAGGGGGGGATTTAGGTGAAGAGAGCATAGTCGTAATTACCTCAGTTTATTTGGCACTGTGGATGCTCAATGAGCTATAAGCAAAGTTACTATGGTCCCATTGAGGTAATCGTTTCAAAAAGCTGCAAGTGCCTGGACCACTGATGGGGAAATTGGAAGGGGTGGTATCCTGTAATTTCTCACACCACTGAAGCGTGTCCTGTGTGGGGCCAGCGATTCGGGCTAGTTTGAAATCGAAGCATAATTTACTTTCCTCCCTGTTGGGAACCCAAGTCATTGCTTCTGACATGCTTTTAACACAAGATGTTATCCAGGACTTCCGTCAGCCCTTAGGACCTACCTGCTTTGTTAATTTTGTTTTTTTTATTCTTTGCCGCGAAAAAAAAAAAAAACTTCTTAATTATTGTGCACAGATGTTTCTATCCCTGAACCACCATCTTGAAATTGCTGGACAGTAAGACATTTCATTGGATTCTCAGCACAGATGGTGTGTTAATATTTCCATAATGGAATTCAGAGCACATCCTACCAAAATTTCACTAATTGATCACAGCATTGGGTCTGGCTGAATGTATGTCCCTTGGGCTGCAGAAGGGGGCACAGAGTTCCCAAATATTTAAGCAGATCGATCTTTTGGAGGATAAATAATAGCTCAGCTCAACTGTTGGACCTGCATACGCTGGCTCTAAGCAGCATGGGGAGAATTTGTAAGGTTGCCATGTGAGCTTTTTCCTGAGAAAACTATGATCATGGTTTATCCCCTGATTTGACAGATGACATCTAAAAAGTAGATTTTCCCTAGCAAACAGCCAAGACTCACAGTGCCTGCATACAAGGGTGCAGTCAGGGATTTGGGGGCCAATGAAAAGAAATATTACTGAGCCTTGGCATTATAACCAGCAAAGATTTATTCACTCTGCTTACATAAACCTATGCATTCAAAGGATATCTTTGGCTGTCATTGCCCCAAATTTAAATATTTCCGAATTATAATGTTATCCAGGTGCTTTTTGATACCCTTTCAGTGATAGAGAAATTTGGTGAACTGCTATTTTCGCTGCCAACATGTTATGTCCCATATAGTGTTGTTTTCTCAACCATTCCTTTCATCAAGTCAACATGACGAGCTATGACAAGCATTCACTTTATTGACAAAAAAGTGATGACAAGTGGGTATGGGTTTTTCTTGATGGCTATAGCCTGGATGACAATTGTCAGCAGAAAGTGTCAGTGAAATGTGGAATGATTGGAAGAGTAAGTAAAACAAGTATGTATTCGATGTATGTGTGCTGCATAATAGAAGGCGCTTTTCCTGAACCAAGTGTCTTGATCAAGCGTAAATGGCACAACGGTGGAATGCAAGTTGAAAATAGGGAAAACGCGCTTCACTTGGGTTCAAGTGCTATGCCAAATGCTCATGGAGGGCTTGCTGTTTGTGGGTAAAATGCAGCAAATAGCCAGGGGCAAATGGGAAATATTTTTCTCAACGAGTAAAGAAATACAAAACGTTGCCATCTTAACGCCAAGACTGATATATACACATACACAGACCATATTTTACGGGTTCAGTGTGACTTATAGTCTGAAAAGTATGTTTATTTCAAGACATGCTGCCCCCCAAAAAAGCCACTAACACACCACCAAAAAAAGGCACACTCACTTTGATCAGAGCAGCCATCTTCTGCAGAATTGTTTTGATAAGCTTCTGTAATGTCACAACATTTATTCCCATCCAGTAATGCATGAATTTTTTAACTTCAACTTGCATTGATGGTGGTAGAGTCAGAAAACTGCACAACGCATTGTTCAGCACATTCTAAAGATTCTCAGTAGGGTTAGAGATTGGACTCCAGAGCAATGAAAGAATATCATGTGGTTTGAGGAGTCCAGATTTACACTGTTCCAGAGTGATGGATGCAATAGGGTAAAAAAATAGGCAGATGAAGTGGTGTACCCATCATGCATAGTGCATATTGTGGGCTTACATTTCACGGTGGTTTGTGGTTCATAATAGAGATTCACTACAGTCAATAAGTGCATTTGCGCAGCTTGACACAAGGAATGTCACTTGAATGTAATGCATCATTTCTGCATCAGAAGGCCATGAGGTGTGCATTGATTAATACCCAACTCACAAGGACACACACACACCGACGCCACATGCCTCGCTGACACTTGGTCTCCTTTCTGTGCACTCTCAGCCATCACTAATGACATGATGCTTACATTATTTAGATTCTGGAAACAAGTTGCCTCATTTATTAACACTCATATTGCATTCCCATGTAGGCCTACATTGAGGCCACATTAGTGCCATGCGGGTTTACGTCATCCTGTGAATTTAATCAAGCATGTTGCCTATAGTGTATGCGGGCACATGTGGTTGTGCGTAGATTTGCTGCAGGCTTCGCATGGGGACGTCCTATGTCATCAATGTGAAATATGCATTAGATATCGTGCATTGACGCTTGTGCATGCAATTCATTACAGCCATCGTTACTGACGGTTGGGAAGATAATGAGAGAAATGACGGGACAACAGGATTATTGGGAGACACTGGAGGGCACATGAGCTGACAGCAATAACCATGCAGTTGACAGCAATAACCATGCAGTTGACTGCAATAGTATTTTGCAGTTGCTTTAGCAACGACACGCTATCACGTGATTGGCGAGCTAGATATGCTAATCTTTTGCTTCTTGAATTGGACTACCTGATTGGTCAAAGACGTATATGAATCATCTGACGGAGGACGATAGGTTAAATGTACCGTAGACTGCGCGCCAGTCAGTTGCAACGCACACAGAGACAGACAAATATTCACACTGCCATTGAAATCGATCCCACGCTGCCCACACTTATTATTTCTATTTTAGGATTTAAGTATTGAGAAACTGTTTTAAAACAGTCAGCACTAATGAGGATGTTATTTTTTTTTTACGGCAGAAACTGATAATGCGGTCAGAACGACATTATACCACCAAAAAATACATTAATTAAGTCTACTTTCTCTATCATGAGCAAGTATAGTGGTACCATAGTACTATATTATCTCGAGCTGTGTTAATTACTGCAATTCTCTTCTATCTGGTCTTCATTAAAGTGTTTGAAAAAACTCTTAGTGATTTAAAATTACTGCAGAATTCAGCAGTGATTCGGCTCTACCAGAAAGAAAAGCACATTACACTGATTTAGTAGCCCTGCCTTTTCTGTTCGTGTGTTTCAGGTTCGAGTTCTTTCACTAATTCATTAAACCCTTCATGGTCTTGAGTCGTCTTATCTAGCGGTCCTTCTTCTACTATAAAACCCTTGAGATCTCAACTTCATCAGTACTGACCTTTTAGTTCTACCGGGAGTCAGATTAAAGACCAACTGCTAGATGTCATACAGTCATTGTCTGTGGAACAGAATAATGGAAGAGCTCAGAGCTACAAAGGTTGTTGATATTGCGGCACGTTATTTGCCAGTGGATTTCCAAGCAGTCAAACCCTGAATTTAATATTGTTTTCTCTTATCATGTACAGTTTATAGTATGTATGCAGCAAAATCCACCCTTTTCATTCAATAATTTTCTGAACTGCATATCCTAACAAGGATCGTGGGGGTGCTGGAGCATATCCTAGCTAACTATGGGCACCTGGCGAGGGACAATCGCAGGACACAAGGATATGCACCACCATTCACGCTCACACTCATACAAGGGGCAATTTAAAAAGTGTTCTGCCATCCTACCCTACATGTTTTTTGGGATGTGGGAAGAAATCAGAGTACACGGTCAAAACCCACATAAGCCTGGGGAGAATATGCAATAGGAATTGAAGGACACAAAGCCAACCGTTTTACTTTTATTTGGTTATGGCTAGTCTTTGTGTTCTGTGGTCTGTTTGTGGATTAAGAGAAATCTAATGATGGCTGTAGCCATCTGATTGTGTAGTGAGTCACTCGCCTGACTTTGGAGCGGGCAGGCGTGGGCTTGATTCCCTCTGGTGGTGGTATAATTGTGAGTGTGAGAAATGCCAGAAGAACAAGCTCCTTTAGAGTAGTATATATAGTTTTCATAAGGAACTTCAATAGCAACGATATAATGAAATTATGACAAAACACATTTTACTATGGTCTTTGCAATATATAGGATGCAACAATATTGGCCTTGTCTGTTGTTGTAGCCATAAGCATATTCACCACGTGGTGGACATAAACTAAATTATCCACATATTGGATATGGGGAATAAGAAGGACGGCGCTGCCGAGTCAATTATATCCTCCAGTCAGGGAAAATCAAGTTAAAAGTAATCCTACTATTGGATTTACCAGGAGGTCTAAAACACATGATTGCCAACATTTTTCTTTGTTTACCGGATGTGTAAATCGCTATCTGCTCCTCGATAAATTATACATAATACGCACCGGTTATTTCGTTGCCTTGCAGTGGCCAAAGCAGTCGATAAAAACTGCTTTAAGCATCTGTGATAAATCAATGTCAGACTACAGATAAGAGGCCGTCATTTCTTTTTGTGCAACATACTCCCTTTTCTATCTTGTAGAGTCACAGATGATGAAACAGTGTAAAAAAAGGGCATAAATACAAGGTCCTGGGCCCAATTTTCATAGAGCAAGTAAATCTGACATTTTATGAACAGGCACAAGCCTGTGCTTTAAAGAGAGGGTAGAATGCATTGGTTTTGGGCATTAACAATTCTGTCTCATTTGCACCACAAAGCAGGCTTTACTACCCGTCCTCCTCTTTATGGAAGGGGGAAACAGGTTTGATCCTTTTGTGAGTTTGAGGGATGCTTTGTATGAGGAAGTACAAGTAAACCTAATGGCCAGGTTTCTTGAATTGCATTGAATCTACAATGAAATGGACATTTGGAGACCTCCTTCCTTCTCTAGTCATTTTTGTCTGCATTAGACCCCTGGGAACATTAACAATGGTGACAAAAAGTATTCGGCATCCTGAGGCGGATTTTTCTTTTTTTTTTTTTATCCACACAAAAATAAAAAAATACACCATGTCTTAAAAAAAAAACTATATTTTTTGGGACACAACACAGTCAACCTATATTTGATCAGTTGTTATATTTGCTGATTTCCCTTTTTTTTTGTCTGTCTGAATTTACCTTCTGACAAAGCAGTGTCCAGTGTAGTAACTTTCTTTCCCCTTCTTTGTACAAGGGCTATAGAAGTTATTAAATGAGACATTTTAGTGTGTTTAGAATTTATGTGTGTGAAACAATGTATCAAACTGGTATGACATGTGCTGTAAATATATTTAAACTTGCTTTATTGTCATTCAGTTAACACAGCAGCGATGCATTCATATATAAAGCTAAATGACATCTGTGGTAGTTACTCATAAAGTACCAAAGGAGTTCAAGTAGTTGCAATAAGTAGTTGTTAGTATTGTGCTAAAAAATATGACTGAAATCCAATCAAAACATACAAACAATCACAAATCACTAGGATTAAGTAAAGATTTATTCTTCCACGCATCAAGGCTGAAACTAAAACCAGCCTCTAAAACAAGATTAAGACCAAGATCAAGAAACTTTTGAGACAATCACGTCCCAGACAAGAACAAAACCTTCAAAACTGGTCTTGAATCAATCTATTCTCGAGTGTATAACACTCCTAGTTGCATACTAAATATGATTTATTGCACCGTCCACATCATTTTAGGAGCTTTATAATACGAGTGATAAAGCTATACTATATAGTTGAGTAGGGACTTGGTGGAAAAATGCAGGATGGCAGTTGGTGGATGTTAAAGAAGATAACAGTACTCAATTACATCTCAGGAGACGACTGTACTTTTGCCTCCTCTACTTGTACTTCAAATCCACTTAACAAAACACTTACCCAACATCGTTTCATGATGGGAAACATTCCATATATTAACACACTAGCACCAGAGGCCTTTCCCTACTTGACCTGCTTTCGAAGGCACAATTTTTCCAGAAAATGCACAAAAACAGTAAGCTTGAAAACACTATCATTCCTAAATAAATGCCTTATATCCTGCGGGAAAAAAATAATTAATTGGCATTCATCCAAATTGTTTTACTCAGAGCGTAAAATAAGCATGTTGGTGAGTGGCAACTAGTTTTCTGATCCCTAGATGTGGAAAAAAAAGACAAGTGGATGAAAATGTGTTGCAACATGCATCAAAATGGAGAAGCAGTGTGTTTCTTTATAAAATCAAGGATTTAAAACTTTGAGCGATGCTGAGGGGAGGATTGTAACATTCTTGTTTGCTGTGATCCAGTCCCAGCTGTGTCTCATTAACCGCTGTCATTATAATCCTCTTAGTCAAATCCCATAATTTTGTCTATCAACAATAGGTTAAGCACTGAGGATAAGGCAAAGCACTGGGACTCGTAACATCTATGTCACTGCTGTTTTAACGCAAGCTTGAAAGAGTCACAAATGGCAACAACAACTAGACAACTGTGGAAATATTCATAGCATATAATATTCTTCTTATCTATTGTGGATATTGCTTTACATTTCCACAGAGGATCTAATGTTATTTCTCTGACTCACTTAATTGACATCATTAAGAGTTCCAATCATCTCATCTGCTGACAATCTATTTAAACAACCTGCAGAAAATGCAACTCGTGTTTGAAATAATACAAACTGAGCATTAACTAAGTGCTATCCAAGACTATTTCTTACCAGTTGCGTGTGATCAGGAACAGAAAGGTGTCTTTAGTTTTGGTTATTTTGGTTGCTTGTCTTGTGAGGTGACTTGCTCTGTCAAGCTTCCTTTGACTGTTCCACTCAAGATTATTTACTGTCCATGGACAGTATGACCACCCCTGGACTCTTGGAAATGTAGGAAGTTTTGTCTGGATTAAGTTTCTCTGCCCCCTTCAGGTTTGGAGAGGGGGCAGTTGCATCTCCCTGTTGCTTGATTTGACACTAATTGACAAATTGGATAGCATGGCAGTATGGTGGAGGAGTGGGTGGAGTATTGGACACATGGTGGAGGAGTGGTCAGAGCATTAGCCTCACAATGCTGAGGTCCTATGTTCAATTCTAGGTCAATCCATCTGTGTCGTGTTTGTATGTATTTGCCATTCCTGTGTGGATTTCCTCCCAAAACACACATGGTAGGCTGATTGACTCTAATGAGGATACAGTAGTTCAGAAAATTATTGTATGAAAAAGTAGGCTCACATGGATTCATTGAATTTTCCACCCCCATCTTTGTGCACATTTATATTTTGATAAGGATTTTTTCTGGAAGAACAAAAAAAAATAAATCTAATTTGAATTGAATGCTGTTTTTGTCAATATACTAGTATAATGAAATTTAAAGCTGTCACCACATAGTGCACAAATAACAACAGACAGACAAATAAACAATCAATAAATAAGTAGACTAGTGAGGTCAGAAGAGTGAAGCGGACGTGTTCTGTCTGAAGTCCAGGATGAGTTCCATGCTTTGCCTCGGATTTATGTTTTAACATTCATCAGTAGGTACTTTGTTTTCAAAGAAAAATGAGTAAGCGCACATATCACTGTCCCCACAATCCCATTCTAGTAGTATACCTGTGTGAATTTATTTGAGTGATTCAGCCCGAGCCTCCCCATGGCCTGACAGCCGCCTCCCTTCCGCCGCGAGAGCTATTTTCTCCTTGTTCTTGCCGCAGACAGCTGGCATGTGTTCCTCTACAAGTAACACTTCGATCGGCTCTATGTATAGAATTCCAACAATGAAAAGGGAGTAATGAGTGTATATGTCTGCCTTTAAATACATTACATTAGCACACATTCAATGAATGGGCTATGTCAGGGGTGGGCAAACTTTTCGGCCCGGGGGCCACATTGACTTTAAAAATTTGACAGATGGGCCGGGTCAGCACAAGATACGATACATATAAAAAACTGCATCCGTTAACAGTACATATGAAACATAAACAGAAAAAAAGGACTGAAGTATTAACATACTCTTCACTCATTATTAACGTAAAGTAAAAGGGAATGTATTAAGAAATATTAAAATGTAATTTAAAAAAAGATAGGGGCTGTAAAGCACAAAAAAACAAATAACAGTGGACAGAGCAACTGCCACTGACTTCCTCGTGACAGCGCCATCTTGGGAAAAAAAACATTATTTGGACAACGTCGGCGGGCCGGATTAAACAACCTCGCGGCCCGGACGTGGCCCACGGGCCGTATTTTGCCCATATCTGGGCTATCTACCAGTGATAGTAGTAGGGAATTATGTTATAACATCCACTAGATGGAGCTGTACTGGTGGTGAGGAGTTATGCATAAATTAGATGGAACTGTTGTAGTAGTAATTGTCATCGTGGTTAGAAGTTGTGTTATGCAATAACTAGATTGAGCTGTCTTAGTAGTAAGGAGTTGTGTTATGCAATAAGTAGTTGGAGCTGTAGTAGTAGTATTTAGGAGTTGTGTTATGCATGAATTAGATGGAGCTGTGCTAAAGGGAATATCATAAAACGATTAACCAATATTGGTACATATAAAAGGTGCATCGAATTGTAAGGTGCACTGCTGACTTTTGACAGAATTGTCTTGAAAAAGTCTTTTAAGTGCGCATTAGAGCATGGAATGTATGGTAAACTTCTATGTGCACGCTTTTGAAGACTTCTTGCTTCTTTTTAACAGGAGGAATTGTCATGTGTATTTGCATAAAAGTGTAATTATGATAATTGCAAGAGATGGTAAAACATTGTGTGCTGCTTATCAAGGGAAAGAAGTAAAGTAATTTAAAAAAGAGAGAATGGAAATTAGAAAAAAAACTATTCGCTTTGGTTTTCTTGCAATGGAAGGATATTATCACCTATGGGTGTTTTAGATAGTAATCTGCCAACCACCAATAGAGTTTAAAAAAGAAGGGGTGATTTGGGTTTGATTTGATTCACTGATGATGTGGGATACGAGTGTTTTGAGAATTAACTGCATTTAGAGAACAAATTAAAGTTTGCCTCCTTTTCTGCAAGCAGAGAAACTTGAGCCCTTTTTGTGTTGCTGTTCTGCTATCAGGGGGAATTGTCCATTAATTACGCCTACATACGTCTGATCAATTGTCAGGTCGTATTTTTCTGAGCTGCAAATTAGTTTCCCCTTTGATGCCCTTAGACTGGTAACAGGAGAATGTGTATTGGTTCAACGCTGGATTGCTCCTACCTTGTGCATTCCCATGATGCTAATAAAGTTCAAATCAACAGATTGCAATTAACATTGTTTTGTCTCAGTTTGTAAGGACGTGTATACACACATCCATATTTATAGACTTGCATGAGATATTGGATGATAATTAAATAACAAGGAAGGGCATATTTGATTTGCTTAAATAGTAGTCGCATTGTTAAAATGTCTGTTTTCTATGTTGGGTGGACAGTACATAATAATAATAATAAAAATGATCATGAACGTTATTAATATTCTGGACAGCTTGCTTATGAGTTGATCTTTTGATTCAGGTGTGGTAGATGAGAGAGAAAGGGAAAACAGACTGGATAAGGGACCTCGACTGGAGTTTGGCACTCCTGCTACAACTCCTCATCATGAAAGTGGTGAATAATTTCTGATGCAAAATGCGCCAATAAAGTTCTAAATGGGTGACTGCAAAATGTGGCATTTTATTTCAAGTAAGTAAAAGGGTGACCCACCGAGCGAGTTGTTAGTGCCTCAGCCCCATAGTTGTTAGGTTGAGGGTTCAAACCTGGGAGTGTGTTTTTATTTTTTACGGTACTCTGGTTTCATCCCACATCTCAATTACATGCATGGTAGGCTGATTGGACTCTCTAAATTGCCTCTTTGTATAAGCGTGAACACAAATGATTGTCCATCTCTTTGTAACCTGCGATTGATTGTCCCCCAATTCAGGGTGTCTTCCGCTCTCTGTAAGCTGGGATAGGCTCCAGCACCCCCCGCGACCTTTATGAGAATAAATCGGTTTAGAGAAACAAAACAACACATGCTCCATTTACACAATTAACCTTCACACTACTTAGAGTTTTTGCCATTTTTTTTAGGTTTAAGTTCTTTTTTTTAAAGATGTGTAATGTATTTAGAAACAGATCTCTGAATTCTCTTCACAGGGTCAGGAAGACGTGGCAGTATTAGACTACGTGAATGAAAAGCAGAGAACATCAACAATATTATGAAAACCTGATGCCTTCGCTCAGGGATAGATTCCGTATGCACACACACACACAGACACACACACACACACATACACACACACACGCACATACGCACAGCAATACACTCATGGCATGTCAGGCGTGTGCAATGTGTTTGGGAAAAAGAGGATTAATATCTGTTATTTACATTCGTTCCCCAAAGGCCCCACAGTAGACCTTCCACATTTGTCATTTCCGCCACACTGTTTCTCAAATGGAAGCGAAATAGAAAGTGTGGCCCTCCTGGGTCCACCTCACAGGGAGTGCGCAAGAAGAGAGCGTATTTGCTCATAATAACAACATGGCCATGTCAACATGGCGCATGAGGCAGCCACATTGCGTGCTATCTTTTTCACTCTTGTAAACAACAACAAAAATGCGCTGCACTCATGTACACTCGCACAACATTTCTTTTTTTCTTTTTACTCTCCTAATTAGTGCTTTGATTGGATGGTCACAGGCCATAAAGCAGACATAATAGTGACTCAATCAAGTTCCTGGTTTAGGCTTGCTTTTCTTTGAATTTTTTTTAAGTAATCCAAGGGAAACCAGCATTCACAGTTTATGCATTCTTGCACCTTACTTCCTCTCCTCTATCTCTAGACTTCTTCTTCTCCTGGGAGAGAGAGAGAGAGTAGCCGGGAAAATAAAGAGAAAGTGATACTTGAAGGTATCCCGCAAGGTGGAGAATTTCGCTGCTATTCCTCTAAGGGTCATTGTACTTACTGCATCCTAATTAGGAAGTGCCTTTGTAAAAGGTAAGCACAGACAGTTCCAAGGTCCTGAAAGTCCATAGAGCTATTTTTGCCTTCCAATACGCTTTTCATGTTAAAAAAGTAAACAATGTCCAGCCGAGTAATAAATAATATAGGTTGACTCATTTGCACATTGTTTTTGCCCACAAATGAGCTTCATGGGGGGCAATCATGGTGTCAATTTGCAGTGGAAGGAATGGTCTTTTGTTTTTAATTTGAAAAATGAATAAATAATGAAATAATTCCAAACTTACTGAAGGACAACATTTCATGAATAGAAACATGTGCTGTCCCCAAATTGCACATTGACAGTTTACATATAAAAAATAAAATTATAAAATGCTTTCATTGCTCTTCACCAGTCTTATTAATTAGAATCTTAATGTTGAACGTTGGTTTCAACAATTTCAAAATTGAACACTATTACTCTTGCAGAAATGCCATACATGTGTGTTGCACTATTTTAAATAGGAAAACTGCTGCATTTTGATAAAAGTAACATTTTCTACACATTCACAAAGGTCTTATAAGTCCGATTCAAATGAATACATTGCTGGATGAAAAAAAAAACCTTGTGGTAAACAACCCTGACAAATGTATATTACCAAAAGGGCCATTGAACAGATACATCTCTGACAGTCAAACGGGGTCCTTGGCCCTATGCGGGGGAGAACATATTTGTACGGGGAAGAATGAATGAATGAATGAGTTGGTTGTTTTTACAAACGTGAGTTGTCCGCAGTCACAAAAGCCACAAGTCACCTGGACCTGACAGGTAAACATGATGGATTTGGGCATCAAAAGACCATCTCAAGCGTGAACCTGCACAAACATATGCTCAAGTTGAAACCATTGACTTAGTATGCATAATGTTCAGCCATTTAAAGGTCATTGTATTAATTAATTTATATTTTACAGGCTGAAGGTTGTCAACATACCATCCATATTGTTGGTGTTGTTCATGTTGTTGGTGGTGTGTATACAGTCATTTTGTTAATCTATTCCTCCATTATTGGTTGCTGCATCACAATGAAATTTGGTGTGTTTATTCTAGGAATGTAAATGCCTAATTTCTCGGAGTCCAATACTTTATTTCTTGGGCTGATTACTGGTAATTTATTGTGAACTCGATTTCCTTTTGGTTGCGAGTTAGGCCCCAGAGAGCATATGTAGTCTTCGTCATAGCCTTTAAATTGTATAGCATACATACTGTATTGCATCTCTTCTGTTGAAGAGAAAGAGCATATACTCTATTTTGGTGAATTTAGTGCCTATATGTTCACAAAACACAATATTCAGTGGGTCTCGAAATGCTCAATACTGTTGCCATCATGGAAAACTCGTCATTGATGATAGAATTGAATGGAAGAACTAAATACGCTGTCAGAAAATGAGTGGTTTAGGAGTTTTTCAATGTTATGCACGATGCTTCAAACAATCAGCCACCATCTAGATGACTAATGGTCACTTTCAGTAATGGTGTAATCGCTATACCCTCATTTTTATTATTATAGAAACATGACCATAGTGGATGGCCTGACACATACGCCGTCCCGTGGGCTGAGTCACTACAGCTGGCCTGTACCGATGATCATAACTTGTCTGTAATGGGGTGCGGGCCCTCAAAACAAGCTGACCTGCGTCGGCATGGGATCGTTTGGCAGTGATAATTACTCATGTGAGCCATTTAAATGAGTGTGATTAGGCAGTAACAAGCTGAAAGAGGGAAAGGGGCCGATTAGACAATTGCACACTGATTCATAGGCGAGCGGCAAAAACAGAATGCCGCAGGTCAAGACATGTTGCTGGACGATAATGTAGACATAAATGTAACAATGATTAAAACCATGTCTATTTTTATTCATAGCATGTGCTCATAATATAATTGGAGTTATATAGAAGAGTAAATCTGTATATTAGGTGTATAGACATTGAATTGAATGTAAATATAGTACATTAGACTTAACGTATGATGGAAATGTATTGGAGGATACAGATATTTAACAAATACATGCTTATTTAAGGACAAATGGTATTAAATATATTGTAAATGCAGTAAATTTGATTACCATACACATGTAAAGTACATTGATAAGTATATAATTCGTGGGATACAGTATATCTGAGTGGGACAGTGAATGGTTGTCCGTCTCTTTGTGCTCTATGATTGGCTGTCCACCAATTAAGGGTACCCTGTCAGCTGGGATGGGCTCCAGCACCCCTCGTGACCCTTTTGAGGATAGGCAGTACAGAAAATGAATGAATGAATAAATCCACCATGAAAAAACTTAATGTTTTGCAGCTAATACTTGCGAGATGAATCAGTAATGGGCAGAGCTCACTCATGAAAGATTGGTATTCCAAGCATAATAGACTGAAAGGAGTAACCCTAGTGACAACATTAATATAAATCGTTGTGTGCCTTTCCAAATCATGTCCACTTGACTGAATTTACCAAAGAGGAGATCTAATTAAACTGCAAAAACGTCTCAAGGAAGATCAGTGGAAACTAGATGAGTACTTCAGTGAATTTTGTTTTTGTGTCAGGGAAGGCTAAATGTGCATGTAATTTATTTGTTTATTTAACTATATATTTTGATTTTAAAAGGCTGGATAGCTTTTTCCATATTGTTATAATCACTCACGGTTTTGTGTCTAATTACACATTCACATTGTGGTAAAATTGTTTCATAGAGCCATAGTCCATTTTAAGTCTCCCAACTGATATTATTTCACTGTCTTGTTTAAATCAACTACAGCGTCATCTTGACAGGATTGCCCCTGAGCTAGTCTCAAAGCCATCCGCCACATAGCCCTCTGGCATTTCCTTCCTCTTTGCTTAACAAAACACACGTCTTAGCGTATAAAAATAGTCAAAAAATTGCTATTTAATGTGGAAGCATATTTATAGTATTACATATTTAACAGTTTGTTTTTTTTCAAATCAAAAAACCTGTTAAAATTTAATACGTTACTTTACATCATAACTACTGGCAATTTTCAGGAGTCATAGTGACTGTTTTGACTTCAACCCTGCTCATCGATAGTTATTCGACGTTTATGTACCTTGGCTTTCATGTTCAGTGACCAGAGTTGCTTCTGGCAGTGCACAAATATTTCATCACTCATGAAACTTAAATTGGAGCTTCTTTTTAAAGGCAGCTCAATGCCGTTCAGCAGAGGAACAGAAATGCCTACCACTGTGTGCAACTACTGTGTTCCCTTAGCCAAGCAGCTTGTCAAACAATAAATTCATAATATGGCATGCAGACACACGAACAAAAGTGTGCTATTTCATAGCTATGACCGCTATATCTTTTTATTATTTAGTCAAAATATCTATTTTCAATATTTTTGAAATCAAAAGCTTTTTGCTATCGAAGAATATAGTGTTGAAAACAAAAAAATATAATTCAAACTAAAAATAGGTATTTTTTTTGTGTTAGTCATTGTTGGGCGGTTTCTTTTTAAAATTAATACAAGAGATTTCTATGGAGGAGTTGTACTGTTTTATCACTTGCAATCTATGTATATTCTTGTGGCCTTTGGTGGGTATTTTGTATCATATATCGTTCAATTTGAGAAGATATCCCTAATGCCTATTATGTATATTGTGGCATTTGACAGGAGAGCTTGAAGTCAGGAGAAAGTAATGATGATTTTGAGGATTTATCACTCACAGGGGCTTCATAAAATCATATTTTTAATGTGCCATATTAAAATGGTTGGGCCCAAAGTGGATTTATTTATTTATTTTATCCCACATAGAACCAGTGGGGTCTCGCAACAGGAAACTGAGGTCAAAAAACAACAAAACAAAATTGAAAGAAATATAAATCAGTTTTATGTGTTTTACAGTAGTAGTTTTCCATCCAATACGTTTGGTCGATGGAAGGCTTCTACCTGACAATGAGAATATGCAGACAGCCTAATACCTCCTCAACCTATGACTGATGAATTAATGAAACAAGGACCTTTGCTACATGTCTGTCATTAGAACAATGTCAAATGAGCCTTGGTTGAGGAGTGAGTCAGTGGGTGTGTGTGGTCTGTTAAATGCAGAACTGGGAGTTATCTGCTCAGCTGTAAAATGATTTTCTGTCTCCAGGAGAAGTCGCAAGAGCCTGTGTATAGGGGGTATCAGTGATCTGAGAGTAATTAAGATATGGGCTCACATCACACGAGGTTTTTGCTGGCAAGATATTATCAGCTAAATTTGAACGTAAAAGACTTTGCTTTAAAATGAGGGACTTTGATTAATTACAAAAGTCTCAAAGGAGACCCCAACCCTCCCACTTGAATTCAAGCAAAGCTACCAACCCTGACACCTCAGGTGTTATCTTTAATAGGTAGGTTATCACCTATAATTCCTCGTAGGTCACGCGTTCATTTGGTTCACGGCTCTTTTTGCTAGGCTGAAATACGTCATTATCTTTATATAAGGCTCTTATGTGCAAAGATTTTCTTCAAAAGTTAACACAATTGAGTTTATAACACAGGCCATCCCTGTTCTTTCACATTTTCCGTAAACCCATTCCTGAGCTAGTTTTTTATAGGCTAGCGTTATAGAGCGACATGAAGTTGGGAGAAATATAGCTGCAGGGGGTTTTTAAATAGTAAAATGAAAATTTAATACTGTTCTTGTGCATTTCCAATAATAAAGCACTCAGTGTTCGCTTAGTAAAACACAAATTCCTCAAAGTGCAAATAAAACAAACCAAAAAACAGTACATCAAAAATGTACTAATTAGGTTTATATACAACTACACTGAATCCTAAAAAAAAATCCAGTTTTATTTTGTTATTTTTTATTTTTTACAGCGGTGGTTTCTGTACATATAAGGTAAAATATCAGGGTCAGAGCTGTTGCCTGGCAACCGATTAAGACTACAGGAAGTTGCTGCTCCCAGACATAAGCCCCACAGTACAGCTGTGAATTAACGGATTGCTTTTTACACCAATTTGGAAAATAACACACCGAGAGTTGTTTCAGTGAGTGTTACATGCGTGTTTTTCATCCTCATGCAGATCTATTAAATGACCTATCGTTAATAAACAGATGTGTTTTAATCTCCTCAAATCTTTGCCAGTCAGGAAACCAACTTGTCTATTTGGTAAATGACTCAAGAAATTCCAACTAAATAATTCATTGTTTGTTGCTATCTAGAATTTAAAAAGAAGCTTGAAAAATAGTGGTTTTTATCAAAGGTATAATGTATTCAGGGAAAAAAAGGTCTTCTGTTTTTCTCTAAACTGTGATATTCTTGATGGATGAAACAATTAAAGAGGAAAGTGATTTGCATAAAACTGCTTTCAGGTTGTTTGGTTTCCCCTTTAGCAAAGTCAATTGTGAATGTAAAAACAACAAGCCTGCGTATTTATAATGGGTGCCCTTTTGTGTTTATGTTCAGTTTTCCAAACGTGCAAATCACCTTCCGGGCCTGCACATGTGTCCTACCACCTGTTCCTTCTATCATTAACTCAGTTCTATTTCAGTCATTTTCACCTCTGTGCAACACTCAACTATCTATACATCTGTTCAGACGATGTTCCTCTATAAAATTAAATGCGTTCTTTCATTGCCAAATGATACCGACACTAAGATCTACATCTGTACTCCAAGTAAATGCCACATTAAACCACACCAAGGACCACCACACATGCTCTACTTGCTACAGAAATAAAGACAAAGATATTGACACCTCAGCAGATTCAACTCTTCTAACTTTGGTTTTCTAGCTGTGTTTATAAGATTTGTTTTTACCACTCTTCCAGAAATTGCATTGGTGATCTGAAAATTAAAATTTATCATAGCGCTTATATTTATAACCCTGTTTCATTGCGAGAAGTGATGCAGGTTTCACAAATGTGCAAAACAAAACTAAATGGAATGTTGTATCCAGTTATAACATCTTGAACAAAGACTCTGTATTGATGATTTTAATAAGACACCAACAACATTTAATGAAGAATGCTTGATAGAACAGAAACAAAAGGAAACAAAACAATACGGCAAAGAAACTAGGTATCGCAAGCATAAGAAAAAAAATGCCTGAAAAGTCAAAACTGAAATTTTTATGACTCTTTGTGCATTCAATAAGTGCTAAACTACTAAACAAATTTGAATCACCTCCAGGAACTCCTCAGCCTCACTTCCAGCTTTAGCACCGCCATAATTATCATCCCAATTTGTGTATTTTTTTTTTTATCCCCAGTGGATTTCCAGTTGGTAATTTCCATTCTAAGAGTGCTGAGTGTATGGTGAATCAACCATCCATACATTTTCTCCACTGAATTTATTACCCAGACCTTTTCTTACTGTGAGGAAGCAGCGGGAAATACTACTCAGTCACTTTGTTTGTCACGTGCAGTTCAATGACAAATTCAAGTTCACTGTCAAAACCATTGCTAAAAGGGAGAAACAGCAAGGGCCATGGGACAGAGACAGATTTAGCCACACAAAGGTGAGTTGAAAGATTTTCGGGGAAAATGTTTCACCCTGAGCAACCAAAACTGGGCCACCGAAAGCAAGGAAAGCATTAATCTCCTTGAGCTACAGCCTTGATACATCAACATTTCTTTCCATTTGATCAGCAATTTATGAATTATTTTTCAGTGACCAATTTCTTTGTCACTCCTTTTTAAAAGAAAATTACTTACCGAAGGGGAAGTTGTTGTTATTGTGTTTGCGGAGGAGTAGTTGTGGGTGTATCATCTGTTTTAGAGGCACCATCTGCCATCTAGCCCAAAAGTACATAGGCCACATGGTGTGACAGCAAATGTCAGTGGTCAGGCCAAATAATGCCTGGGCCTGACAAGTGACTTCAGGAGAAGGCCGCGCTGTAACACCTGAAAAATAAAAACACACACCTACACATTAATGTCTTTGGGTCACTAATAGCTTTTGATTTATTCTAGCTTCTTGTTTCAATGAACTCTCCTTATTTAGGCTTAAAATGAAAAAAAAGTTTAGATAGACCCAATACACCATATCTAGTACAAAATACTGTAGCTTTAGTTACTGCAATCATTGTACAAAATATGTGAATGTTGTACTAATCTGACATTCTTGTGCAGCAATTTATCGAATTTTGGCTTAGCTTTGTTAACCATAATTGGGTTTATGAGGAAATGGCACAATTGTGTGAACTTCAAACTAACAATGATTTACTTTTACAGCATTTTGACTAATCTTTCAAGATCCACAAAATATCATCTGTAACGATTTAATCAGGGAAGCTAAAAATCAAAATCAAATCTGTTTGTCTTTACTTGTTGTTGATTGTCGTGCCATTTACTCCCCCAATGGTGACAATAGGTATAAAATAAAAACAGATGAATGTTTTTCCTAATGCTATGGCATATCAGTTTTTGAGGAACAAAATGTATTCTTTTTTTGTCTTTTAATGCAAGCAACGTGCAACAGTGTGGTCAAACTCTGTTCTATTTCTTTGCTTTCACTTTGTGAGTACATCTGAATCAGTTAGAACAAAGCTATTTGGCTAAATGATTGTTTTTTAAACAGCAGTAGGAGCCACTACGAGGCTATTGCCATGAGGATGGTGATCTACCGATGCCGCGACCTTGAATTGGAATCCCGATTGCAGACAGGATAGATTGTGGGAAAGAATCAGGTGTTTGGCTTTAATTGCCCACCGTGAGATGCGCACACACACATTCTCACAAGCACCCAAGTATTTGTGGTCAGATGAAATACAGCAAATTTGAAAGTGACAAGGTCAGGTGCGGGAAAGTGGAGCAGAACACACCTTCACGGCCATTGTTGATATTTTACTGGATCATGTGTCCTTGTGTTGCCATGATGTACTACATGCACTCAAGGTATTTTCATGACAGCCTTGCTATAGGCGCTTGGATTCGCACGTGCACAAATCCCTCTTGTCTAACTCTTGCTTCAACTTCTTTCCTCCAGCAGATGACAACAAAGATTTTCCCTTGTGAGAATCAGCTGGGTAGAAATCTATTAAACCTCCCTCCCCTACCCATAACCCAACATTTCCACATCCAAATAACAGTATTGTGTTTTTGTTCGTCTAATGGCACAAGAGAGGCTTTTGTCTCCATCGCCTGCAGGGAGTGATGCTACACAAATCTAATTTAAATGCTGAGAAGCGTAAGGAGCCTGTTTTGGAGCTGAAAACATCATTCTGCCTGTATTTGGGGCTTTTATCAATAAGAGAACATGGTCAATGTTTAAGTGGACCTCGGTAAATCGTGGTTGATCATTCGCTTCATAGCTATCTATGAATGATTTACTGGAGTCATTTGTGTGAAGCACATTTTTCCCCCATACATTTCATTAAAAAGTACATTGTTACATTGTTTAAGCCCAATTCAGAGATTAAAAAAAATCTTCCTGTGTAGAGTAAGCATATGCACCATATTCCTGAGTGGGCTTCTTCTGGTACTCCAGTTTCTACCAACATCCCACAACCATGCATCATAGTAGTCTGGTTGAGCACTCTTAATTGTCCATAAGTGTGCATGAGATTGCACACGTTGTTTTTTTTAGCTCTGTAATTGGCAGTGTGCCCTCTTTCCCATTGTTTATATGAACTAGACCACAATTCTGTGTTAACAATCCAGAAACAAAAAAAAATTGTGATGTAGAAAGTTGTTAATTAATCAGCTAAAGCATCTAGAAAAATATTTTCTCACTAGGTGCCTAAATAAACCACAAAATACTCACCATTCCTCCATTATTTTTATTCCTACTGTCACCCAACATTCTTCCAACCCGTGTTGGCTTTCAAAAGTGGACATTTTTTTTCCAAGATCATTAAGTCACTAACAAGCAACGCAATTATAGCCTTTGTCAGAAGTAATCCTATTTTTAAAAAAGTCATTCATGTCAACTGATTAGAAAAAATATTGTAAAATACTCTTGATGAATAACAATGAATTATTAAAGAAATGAATGCAACGAATGAATCACATTGTGTGCTGCTCATCAAATCTTGGAACCGATACTTTCATTGTGTGAAATTTAATGGATAGTCAACACTAAGAAATTTTATGTAGATTGAACAGAAATACTCCTCTGCCTCTCGTTGTCATACAAAGTGGCGCCATGTTTCCTATTGAATGAAGGATTATGATTTGGATCTCCTGATAACCCAAATAAGCGCTCTCAATCTCCATCTCCATAATATCAATCAAGCGTTCATTCGGTGATATGAAAGCATAACAATCGAATCGCTTACTCTCCTACCTACAGTATGAGTGGGTAACCACACTCCAGCAGTGTCAATTGTCGATGCTCAACACAAGTTTCCTCTGATTTTGCATGCCAATCACGAACAAATTCTATCTGGTATCTGAATTTGCCTTTATAAAGTGCACCAACTAATTTAGATTTTGCAAATATCTAATTAAAAAATTGTGAAAGACTTCTTTTCATCTTTATGTGGGTGAGTGTGCCCGAAGTTTGGCGTCAAATGTGAACCGAGGTTTAAAAGCGAACTGAAATATCCAGTGAGTTCATTTTAAATGATTACACATTTTACTATTACCTTTACTGAATAACTGCTGCTTTTTTATATGGTTAGGATCCGGTCAGGAACAAGTGAAATGGCTTCACACATGATTGCAGGGAGAGACCCACACACATCCACAAACACACCAGCTGCCACACGCAATAAAGAACCAAGGAAGCTTGGTCTTTTTTACACATCTGCAGGGGGTCAATAACTCATTAGAGGCAGGGAGGAAGGCAGGAGGCAGCTGAGCGATGACGCGGCATATAAGAGGGCCGGCCTATTGCGGATTCTCCACCTGAGGATATCGGCGTGCCATCCGACCCGAATATCTAAGACGATTCATGGCTTCAGTAGATGTGTCATAAAACATGCCAGGACCACAAATAGAATCCCAAATACTAGACTGTATGTGATTTGTCTTTGTCATCGCAGACTTTATATACTTTTCATACATGTGTATGTAGATGGATGAAAGGGGGGATAGATCGATGATAGCGTGTTTTATAGCTTATGTTGACTACTTATTTATTTGATACGGATTTATTGATTATTTATTTGTGCACTTTATGATCAAGCTTTAAATCTCATTACACTTGTATAATACCAATAAATGTGTTCAATTCAATTCATTTCAATTATAGATTGTCCTAGGAATAAAATTGATGATAGTGTGTTGGGCCGGTAGTGGTGGTGATGATGATGAAGGGGTAGGGGAGTTTTTTATCCTTTTCTTTTTTTCTTGAAAGGCCATGTCCACAGCGCACAGTTTAGCATTGATTACAATTACATATCTGATCTTCTCGGAGGAAAAAAAGTTTATTTCCTGCTCAGTGGCGGCAAAAACTTGGAGATTTGATTTTAAAAATGCATTCCTTTCCAGAACCACTTATCATCATGATACCCGCAGGGGTGCCATAGCCTATCCCATCTGTACATCTTCCTACATGGACTCTACATTCTATATACTGAACATTCCAAAATCCAGATAAAATTCATTTTGCAACACCCATCAATTGTAAAACTGCTATTGAACTTCCTTAAAGTTCATCCCTGAGCTGACTAATTTTGTTTCAGAATTTAAAGCATATTTATTCAATCTAGCGTTTTACACGTTGCTCTGGCCTGACCCTTTGTGCTTTGTTTCTTTCATATTAATGTCAATTGTTTTTATTATTATTGTTCTTGTTTGTACTCTGTGAACCACCCTGTAAAACCATTTGATTGCGAGAAAGTGCAACATGAATGTGTTTTGATTTGATCTATTTCTTATTCCTCCATGGCACTTATTGAAATGTGGCATAGAAACACATTTTAATGATTCAATTGTCAACGGTAATGATCATTCATAGAGCATAAAGCTAATATTTATCTTAGTCATTAACTCATTTGTTCAGGCTTGAAAAGTATATAATGGATAACCGGAATGTAATTGTAACTGTCCCTTCCTCCCATTCGTTGGACTTCGTCACTGAAGTGGGAACATCTGTTTTATCATCTCTATCACTCTGTGGGGCTAAAAATAGAATACAGAAGGCGGAACGTGACCAACACTGTAGCCTTAGAAATGCTAGATTAGATGCAGTATAAGTATCCCTCTGGGCTTTTTGCTGGCCAGTTGTGAACCTCTTGTTTCTATTTTTTTCTTCTTTTTTTATACAGAAGAACAATAATAGGAAGAACTAATATATTGTTTCATGATCACATAAAATTGAACATTTTCACTCTGTCATAACAACATCAAATTTCTTAAGCCCACATTAAAATGTATATGTTTTTTTATTGGATATAAATGTTCAATTTAGATCAATTGGCTTTTATTTGAGGTCAGGAATTTCACTATTTTATTTTATTTTTTTATTGTGGTACCATACTAATGTGGTTGTAGTATAGTTTTCCAGTTTTCTCTGTGTTGTGCTTGTATGTGTTAATCTGCCCTAGAGTGTGAATGGTGGTTTCATAATATGTCCCCTGTGAAAGGATGGCTGCAAACTCAGGGTGTTCACTGAGTGAGAGATCACTTGGTGTGAAATTTGTTTGTGACTTGGAAATTCAGTGAAGTCCATGAAAAGCTTGTTCCAGTTGAACTATCATTTGATTACTATATTCAAGCTCAATGGTTGTGTACTTATTTTTGCACATCACAAAGAGAAGAAGAGTACAAACATGCAGGCGTGCAATGAAATTTGGAGAGTGAAAGAGTTATACAATGTGGGACAATGCCTTCCTTCTTTAGCACAGTTGGGCCATAAGATGAGCAGATAAGTGTGGATGTACTGGAGCAAACGTCAACTGTCAAACTGTCAATCAAGTACAAGCTCCACCCTGCCGTCTTCTTTAGGCACTGCCATTTAATGGGCAGAAGCCCCATCTGAAAAGGGACGACTCTACAAGTCTTACTGGAATGAGTACAATACATCGTGTTATTTATTTTAAACATTAAAAGGGATTGTCTCTCCTCCTGAGACAATTGACTTTTAAACTCATTTAATTACAAAATGCAGTTAAAATCCTGACTTTTTATGTAAAAAAATAGTTTAAAAACTAAATAAAAGCGGACTAACATATTAGAGGGTACGCTCAGGTGCAGTTCCTGCACTCAGATGGCCATATCAAGTGTGCGTGTTTGTTTTTGGTATGTTGCCTCGATGTTACCACACTAAGCACACTTAAGGACCCTGATTATAAATTCTATCCTGTTACACAATCAAATCCTAAAAGACTTTCAATGATAGTGGTTCAAAATGTCAGAAAACTACATTTGGCTGGATAGCAGGCCAGATTATGTCTTTTCTGGGAACTGCTCAGAGAAAAATTGTTGTCTTCAAACCGTTAATCTCACACGAGATGTAGTGTAATTTGTAGAAAAGTTAAATTATTTATCATTCATTTGAAATATATTTGTTGGCATCCGCACAGCCATGTTTTGTAGGAGAGACTAATGCAATTGAAATTTAATTGCGTGAGAATTACACCTAAATTGACTGTAAAAGGTGGCTTTCTGCAGTGCTGCTGTGTAAAATTGCCTTTTTCCTAAACAGTGTTTTAATTCAGGTCCTTCCATCTGCTCTTAATCAATATGCATTAACTGTTGTTAGAAAATAATATTAGTTATTGAAAGAGGAAAAAAAATTGCCCAGCCCTTGATTGATTTCTATATTGAAAATACCAGCAAAATGCCAAGCTGAATTGTTCAACCTTGTTAAGGACACATGGTAATGACTTGATCCAGAGTGTAAATCCATAAACGTAGAAGCAATTAATTATACTGCACTCGTCAGAGTCAACACTAATAATCCTAAATGACCTTGGGACTTCTTTAAATAGAATGCATCCATAAAATAGTACCGCGATCTGGATAATATCATTTTTTTGGATGCTATTATAACATCAATGGCTATAATATGAACAAAGGTATTGTGCTGTTTAATGCAATAAATCATGTACTGGCAGGCCTTCAGTCAATTTAACCAATTTAGCAAGACGAGAGGTTTCTTTTGTGACAATTTAAGCATTGAAGCTAATAGTAAAAGGGAACATAAGATACCAGTACTTCTTTCATCAACATAAGATGTTTCTTGCTTTTGCTCTTCTTTTACAATCAGCAGTAGAAGAGTTGTTTTCTAACATATACATAAAAAAAAAGAATTCAATTCAAAAAATTTGACACGGAATGAGCAACACTGATTCATTGCATGGCTCGAGTTGAATGGGAATAAATTTATGTTCCACATCATCATCTTTTTTTAGCTCTTGTCAAATTCCTTCTTCTGCATACATGTTGCAACACATACTTGTATATATAGTAATGGCTAAATACAACTAAACTTGTGGGGTTTTTTTTGGTATAAAAGGTGTTGTTTGGCCGATAATTCACTTTATGTTTGTTTACATTGTTGAATCATGATGCATGGTTCCATTAAATGAACCTGAACTTAAATGTTTGCATATTTTGCATTTTTTTGAACATGTTATCAGAAATAAATGAACATAACAGGCTTCAGGTGGTTTAAATGGTTAAAGAAAAGTACATTCACATAAGCAGACTTCCATGCCAAACAGGAGCAAATTAGGGGTGAGTGCACTGAAAAAGGATACCTCAACATCGAAGAGCCAGAGCTGAGATTTAACCCTTGGGGTACCACAGTGATCCTTCAAGCTCAGAACTATGAAACCAACAAGATAACCACTTGACCACAGAGCCAGAGCTGCCTACCTAGTTTATCTAAAACAAAACAAAACTGATCAGCGTTTGCATCCATCCATCCATCCATTTTCGACGCTGCTTGTCGTTATGACGTTGTAGGTTGCTGGAGCCATCCTAATTGACTTCGAGCGAAAGGCAGACAACAATCTGGTCGTCAGTCAGTTGTGGGGCACACACAGAGACAGACAAATCTTCGCACTAACAATCCCATCATCACTGAGTGGGAAGTGATTGCAAGCTGCCTGCACCAAAGTCCGACTAATGTACCATTCCACCATCAGAAACTTTAATTTTGGATTTCTTTTCCAAGAAATTGTCCCTATTCTAATACATTTTCTCTTCTTGCACTTTTATATTTATATCTATATATATATATAGGCAGGACCTCAGAAGAATCATAATTCAATTGATATAGGGTGACACAATCATTGTAATTCTTCTTCCATGTACAAAGTAATTATGTCATGATTTCATGTTCATGCAAAAATGTATTAATGCCATTTCCTTCTCATTCTAGGCGAAAATATGATTAGTGATCCGCGTGATTCTAATGGTGTGTAGTGGCGAAACAATGAAACTGTGCCAGCACCAATCTGTTATCATTTTTGGTCAGAAAACTGACAGACACGCTAAGTAACAACTGGTAAAGATGTACTACCACATTACTCTTGTGCCTATTTTACTGTACCTGCTTTGTTTTTTTATACTATGCCAAACATCTTCACATAGGTACAAGCTGCTCTAAATGCTAAACAAGCATTATACCGTGATTTACATCCCATCATTGTGGCTATCTGACAGGCTTGCAGCCCGCCTGGCTGGCCGCTCCACTGGGGCGCTCATTTTTGGTGCCATTTGGCAACGGCTGGAATATTTAAATGGCCTGATGAATACATCGCCTACGGGCCTGACTGCTCCCCATGAACACCGAGTGTGCTCGGCATACACTAATAGGACTACTGACACTACTCTGCATTCATCCTTTTGAGAGAAAAAAAAACTCGACTCAATGCCAGAGGTGACTAGATACTGTGTGCTGTGAATGTTTGGCTGTGACAACTCAAATGTAACAAGCCACGCGTCTGACCAACCCAACATTTAATGTGTCGGAACACGCTTATCACTCATTCGCTCCTGAGTCATTTTGCCATTGAGCAAGTATGAATGTATATTGAAAAAAAAAATTCACAACCTTCCTAAGATGCATGGACCACAACAGCTAAATACATTTTTTTTAAAATGAAAATAAAAAAACAACATCAAATTGTAAAGCAATGCCGATTAAAATAAAACAACTACAAACGAAAAGGTAATAAAAATACAATTTAAAAAAAAGAATAACAAATACACACAAAAAGTAATATCTTTTTGATGATTATTTTTTTATTTAAATGACTTGAGACTGGAATTTCCTGAATTTAAGGTGAAAAAAGGTCTCGGTTTTTAACTTAACTCATAAAATTGTTGTCACTTAATTTAATCATCCATTAGTTGTTTATAAATGTATGTAGCACATGTCATTTTTATAAAAGAGTACACTGAAATTTCATATTGTTTTGAAAGGCAGTGTTGGAAGAAACATTACTAATGTACCGTTATAATTGTCCAAATGTACTGAATTATCCTACTTGAAAGTACAAAGGGTTCCTAAGCTCTGAGACCTTTAAGCAGAATATCAAGGATAGACAGTAAAAGCATTCTATGAGCAAGACACTGACAAAGCTTCCCCACTTGTTGAGAGAACTACGTTGCACAGAAAGCACTCCTGCACCTCGTTTCAGTACGGGGCTAACGGTCAACGAGACCATCCATTTTCTGGAAGCTCAGCAGATGTACGTGTACTTAAGCGTGACTCTGAACCCCTTTGAGCTCAGCTGAATCTTACGGGAAAAATGGGGGGGAAAAAAGGAAACACATGCACTCTAAAGTGGCTTCTGTGGCCAATGCCAAGAAAGGCACAAAACTGTTAAGATACTGCAAGCTTAGGAGCTGTCCTTGGTGCTATATCAACATGAAACATGGGAATGGAATCTCATTAAAACGGGATCGAAATGACAATAGCTTTATTGATTTTTAATGTGTGAGACACACAACTTAAATTCACCATGCGTGCTGAATGCTTTTGTTTCACTTTACAATCACTGAGTTTGTGGTCCAGCCCTACTGTGTGTTGACCAAACATAATTTCCACTGGGGTGGGGTGAGGTGTGGTAAGATATATTGACTAACTAGTTTGATTTGGTTTCTGACTGAGGCTATAATTTAATTTACTCTCAAGCTGACATTTATAGACAGCCAGAGTGAATCTTGGGGCGTTTTTTTTTCCTCAGTAAAATCGCTCCAATTTTAGCCCAATAGAAATAAGACAAGTGCACACAGAGAGAAAACTGACTGACGGACAGAACTTATTAGGAAAAATGGTAAATTGATGCACTCTGCAATCAAGGTAACACTTAATTAAATTTATGATTAGCATTCATCATCATATTTCTAACGGATCAAGGAGAAAACAAAATTATATTCAAAAACATTTGAGAATTAGGTCTTTGTTGACTGACTAAAAAAAAACGATGTGGAAGGTTATAACTTCAGATTGATGAATTTTTAGTTTACATACATAGAGTATATGAATTTAACTTTTATTCCAAAGAATACTATTGACTAGTGCTGGCACATACAACATATTCTTACACACTATTGGTTTTTATTTCTTCAATAAGTATGTATATTTCATCTACAGTAGAAAGGGAGTGAAACTAAAGAAAAACTGTGTACTGTAGTCCATCCATATCATAGATTTTTTTTCCCTGTTGGTCTTGTTTCTGGAACATATCCAAACAATAAATATGACTTCAATAAACTCGGCAAATGGTTCTAGGTTTAGTATGTCTCCTGTCGCAAATGCTTTACCGTCACATGAATTACGGTCGTCAGTGCAACACATGCTTCAAGCATGGACACAGCTGTCTCAAACCCTGCCCCCCACGGGGGTGTCACACGCAGTGTTACGGAATACAACAGACAGTTCATCGATTATGCTTATTTTTTAAAATGTCAGAGTAGCTAGCAGTGTTGCCCCGCGATGCCGGTGACCTTTGTGAACCGTGTAAATCTGTTGAATCGCATCAAAACGCTGCAGCTCGGGAGAAGGTATTGATCCGTGTTTCTTGCAGTTGAAATTTAAACGCCAATTGAATTCCCAAAAAGAACAAAATGCTACCAAACCTTATGTTTGGCAAAATTATCAAGAAAACGCATAATAATGTTTGAGGGACACTGTTGTTGAATTATTTTTTTTTCACAGTGGTCCAAGTGTTGAATTGATTGCTACTGGACTTATTTTGGTTGTCTTGGAAGACATTTTGGCTTCATCAGGCTTCATCACATTTAAGCAAGAGTAGTTAGGACAACACTGGCCAATATTTACAGGAGAACAAGTATCACATAAGAGATTAACTGGCCTACTGAGTGCCACTATCAGGTCCAACATTAAAATTGTCAATAAAACAGGTACAGAGTACATAAATTTGTCAGTAATAAAGAAAAAATTGAATAGAGAAATCAATTTGTTGCAGGGCAATAAGAAGTGTTTAACTTTAAAAATATTCGATAAAAAAATCATTCAATCTTAGTGTAGTAGAGCACGAGTTTGAAAAGAACCAATTCAGCAGTTTAATGTATTCATATAATCCACAGCATAGGCATTAAGAGCGTGTTTAAATTTTGGGCAGACTGGTAGCAAAAGATAGCCAGTTCAAGTAGAGTTTGGCAAGATAGACTAACCTAGACTGGCATGAGTACATTATATTCTACTTTGTGTATGAGTAGCTCCATTTTATCCACCCATTTTCATTGTGATTAAAACAGGTGCAGAGTACATATGTTAGTCGGTAATAAAAATAAAATCGGATAGAGGAATAAAATTGTTTTTGTGGATGCTGTTTATGCATTACCAAATGAGATATTTCCTTGCCAGTCTGCTTACACGTTGATAAAAGTAGACCTACTTTAGTCCCTACTATGACAATAAGTAAGTATGGGTTTGATTCCCACTCAGTGGCACAGTGATACGACAGATGGTCGATCAATTTTAGGGGTAGTCCACCTTTCGCCCGAGGTCAGCCGGGATCTGCACCAGCATCCCCGACCTTGACAAGGATGAGCGATGTTGGAAATGACTAAATGGATGAATAAATACCAGATTAATTTCATGTATGATTTCTGAATATGTGAAAACATTGGCTTATCCTGAGAAAATTGACACAAGCTCAGGGACTGAATGGATGAATGAGTACATTTATTTCATGTATATTTCCTGAATATGTGGAAAAAGTTGACGAACCATGAGAAAATCGACAAGCGCAAGGACTGAATGGATGAATGGACACATAGATCAATATCATGTATGTTTTCTGAATATATGAGAAAGCCAGGTATTCCATCTCGGAGGCATTACCATAAGAAAATTGACACAGGTTCAGGGAGTAGATGTCAACTCTATATTCAAACCCTCAACCCTAAAAACGTCAGGCAGCCTTGCTACTCACTATGCTCGCTGGTTGCTGCGTACACACCACTTGGTTGAATCTATACCTATGCTACTGCACTTGGGGGGAAGTAGGAAAAAAAAACAATTGATATCCCTTTAGTACCCTGGAAAATTGGAGTTGATGGAATGCTGTGAGGGTTGATATTATTGCGCCATGCCCCAGGGAGGGTTTTTGGAGATGCCGCCCATGCAATGACAACACAATGATGAGTTCCCTTGGCTGTGAAGCGGCACAGGAATTTCTGGGTGCAGATTGGACCACTCCTCTCTCTCAAACACGCCCCCCCACCCTCCGTCTCTCCATCACTCTCTCTCTCTCCTCTCCTCTTGAGGCTTTTTTGGTGAGAAAGAGAAGAGGAGGGAAGGGGGAGGGTGGTCTTGCAGTAAGAAGCGAAGGAACAGGACTTTATTGAGGAGTAGCTGCAACGGTAGAGTGGGGGGAAAAGCCCCTCGCCTTGCGGATGGTTGGAGAGAAAAGAAAAGAAGGGGAGGGAGAGGAAAAAAAGAAGAAAAATAGTGCACTAAGGCAAATAGTCACTTTGCGCTGCTGGGAGGCTGCCGGCTGCTTTGTTTAACTTGTTGATGCGTCGTTATTGTGGCGTTTTATTCCAGCGTGTGCGCGTATTTCAGTGCGCGCGTGTGTGCCTGCAGTGAAGATAGATGGGAGGCGATACGGCAAGTAGTCTCCTGCGAGGATTTGATTAAACTCCCCGGAGAGGCAGTTTAAGGAGCAGCCCACCATCAGGAAGGTGAGGGCTGAATTATTATTATTTTTTGTTTGTTTGTTTGTTTTTGGGGGTTTTGTTTTTACTTCCAAGTGAGAGCGAGGGGAAGCATCAGTTTGCCGCAAAGTGACTGTCAATGCGCAGGATTGGAACGCGTCTCCTCTCCTCACATTCTTTGTGTACCCCCGATTTCCCCGCACTGCGATAACAACCCTCACGCGTGTCGCCCCCCGCTTGCACTTGGCAGGTCAGCATGGCAGCAGGTGTGGCGGCGTGGCTGCCCTTTGCCCGCGCGGCGGCCATCGGGTGGATGCCCGTGGCTAGCACCCCTATGCCGGTGCCGCCGCAGGACAAGCGCAAAACCCAAGACGGACTGATCATCCTCAACGTGAGCGGCACGCGCTTCCAGACGTGGCGGACCACGCTGGAGCGCTACCCGGATACTCTACTGGGCAGCAACGAGAAGGACTTCTTCTTCCACGAGGAGAGCAACGAGTACTTTTTTGACCGCGACCCGGACATCTTCCGCCACATCCTCAATTTCTACCGCACGGGTAAACTCCACTACCCACGCCAGGAGTGCATCTCAGCCTACGACGAGGAGCTGGCTTTTTTCGGGATCATCCCAGAGATCATCGGAGACTGCTGCTACGAGGAGTACAAGGACCGCCGGCGTGAGAACGCCGAACGGCTGCAGGACGATGAGGAGATGGACAGCAGCAACGACGTGACCCCGGTCAACCTGACGCCGCGGGAGTACCTGTGGCGCGCATTTGAGAACCCTCACACCAGCACCCTGGCGTTGGTATTCTACTATGTCACCGGCTTTTTCATCGCCATTTCCGTCATGGCCAACGTGGTGGAGACGGTGCCCTGTGGGACGCTGCCCAACCGCATTAAGGAGGTGTCGTGCGGGGATCGTTACGCGCTGGCCTTTTTCTGTTTGGACACTGCTTGCGTCATGATCTTCACAGTCGAATACCTGCTGCGCCTCATCGCCGCCCCCAGTCGCTACAAGTTCATGAAGAGTGTGATGAGCGTCATAGATGTGGTGGCCATCATGCCATACTACATCGGCCTGGTCATGACCGACAACGACCAGGTGAGCGGCGCATTTGTCACGCTGCGCGTCTTCCGGGTCTTCCGGATTTTCAAGTTCTCCCGGCACTCGGCGGGCCTGCGCATCCTGGGCTACACGCTGAAGAGCTGCGCCTCCGAGTTGGGCTTCCTGCTCTTCTCGCTCACTATGGCCATTATTATCTTCGCCACCGTCATGTTCTACGCGGAGAAGGGTTCCACTGCCAGCAAGTTCACCAGCATCCCCGCCGCCTTTTGGTACACCATCGTCACCATGACGACGCTTGGGTAGGTTGCCCGGGTTGGAAATTTGATTGGAATGGTGGTATTGGCCCTATTTTGTTGCTTGGATTTGGCATTTTAGATCTTTGCTCCAATGAGTTGCATTAAGAGTGGTTAGCGCGTCGGCCTCACAGTTCTGGGGTAAGGGTTCGATCCTAGGTCAGTCCTCGCTCTGTGGAGTTTGCATGTTCTCCCTGGGCTTGCATGGGTTTTCTCCGGGTACTCCGGTTTCCTTACACATCACAAAAACTGGTTGAACATTCTAAATTAATATGATCATAAATGATTGTCCGTCTCCTTTTGCCCTGAGAATGGCTGGCGACCAATTGAGGGTGTCCCCGGCTGGGTGCCCGTAGTCAGCTGGGATAGGCCCCAGCACCCCACACGACCCTTGTGAGAATAAGCGATTTGGAAAATGAATGAATAGTCAGAGCAGGTACATTGGCCTATTTTGTACTGTGACACAATTCACTCTATGGAGATAAATATAAGTCCGAAGTATTGAAAAAGCTTTCAAAAGCTTTGTTACACCTTTTTTTTCAGTCTCAAATTTTTTTTGCTAATCTTTTTGGGAGATTTCAACACTTTTGGCCCTGTTTTGGCATGAGGGAACTGGCCTCTGCTGAATGGCTTTATTTAATTGATACATGTAGAGAAAAAACTTTGGTAAGCCATTCTAAACATTTTTAGTCAATCAGTTTGATTTGTATTTGTTAGAGAACAGCATTTATTAACGCGTTTCCAAACCTAGCACATATTTTGGATTCCGTGGTTTGGCATACCACAGTGATGCCCACTGAAGGGATGAAGGAAAACACTAGTCCATTAGGTGACACTCAATTTGTTGTACTACTTGGCTTTTTAAATCTTGTGCAAAATAAGATAGGTTAATGATCAGAACAATGAGAAATGGAAATGCATTGGAAGAAAAAAATTCAAGTGTGTTTCTCAACCTCTGAACTAAGGCAAAAGTGAACACAGCCTAATTTCCGTATCTAGTGGAAGAGTTTTAATGTCACATCAATGCCTTTCACTGGTATAGATAGATCCAGAAATGGCAATTAGTAAATTCAATATTTTTGTCATATTGGGCGAACTTGAATAGTTTCCTACTCAACAAGTAGTAAAAATCCAATGAGCCAAGGCACATGGTTCACAATCTGTCTTTTGGTTCACTATCATAAATCACCACCACAATAATGCTTGGGCACAATTGAATTTGGAAAAGCGAATTATGCAAGTGGATGGCACTGGTTTTTACTTATAAATTGCAGAGACTGAGCAATAAGAATGAAAAAACATACTATTCCCTGCTGTATATGTATTTTTATTGTACTACTTCAGTGTACATGTTAAGATATTTTTTCAATTTTTTACATTTTTACTCTTACTTCAGTCATGACATTACAAATTGAGGTTATTTACTAAGCACATTGTCACTGGAATCCATTCTACCATAAATATGTATTTATACATACACCGTGTTTAAATATATTACATTTACTATAGTTTTTAATCTATGAATACTAATAGTAATATTTCTGTTTTGCGTGTGCATAAAAAGGAAGCCAAACAATCATATTGATTGTTGCAGCATGACTACACTGCCAAAAATATACGTCTGCACTCAACTATAATATAACCACTTATGAAATATTTACACTATTAGTGTTGACAGACTTGCTATTAAATGATATAGTATTACATCTGACACTCACTTTTGCTTTTATTATGAGACAGTCGTACATCATGGAAGCAGCATTACTACCTAAATTACCTGTCCCATGAGATTGTTTATTCACGTTATTTTACAGTATATTTCAAGGCTGTACTTACTATATCTGGATGTTGGATTAGTTTTTTTGTCCAATCAGAATACAACCTTTATTGTGTTGCCACAGGTTTCTGCAATCAGTCAATTATGGGTTGGCACTGGTGAATTTAGTCATATAAATCCACATTTAAAGGCTAGGTATCACATTCACTGTACTCAGTGGAGCCTCATGCTAAGCAATACATTGCACAGTACTGTTACAAATCTCACATGGATGTGTTCTTGAATGTCCCTTCCAGGGCTCATTAAAGCATTTCTCTTTTACACGTAGTAGACGCAATAAATGTCTGACTAAGAATCAGGTACAATGCTAGCTTCAGTATGTGGAGTGGCTTAAATTAATCAAGCAGGTTTAAGACAATTACATGCTACTAATTTCAGAATTAATTTATGGATGCGTGGCACTCGCTCAGTTGTCTTGAGCAGCTTGCATGTACTACTTAATATTACTGTTATTCCCATCATGACAAACTCGTACACCATTGCTATCATTCAGCACTGCTCAGCCTCTTGGGTGTGGCATGCTTTCCGAGGTGCTGAAAACTACCATCTGCTCCCTCCTCCCCATATTTTTTGTTTTTCTTTTTTGTTTTTTTGTACCTCATGGAAACAATAAACCAGAACACAGAGCTTGGCTGCCTAGAGCGTGATTGCTGGTTATAGAGCAAGGGAATAATAATCAGATCATTGTTTTAAAAAAAAAAAATGATTTGTGTTTAAAAATATCTTTTCAGACAACTGCATACTGCTTCCCGTAGGCTTGATGACACACAATTTTAGTGGCAGAAGGAGGACAAAGATTGCAAAGTTGCCACAGTGTACGTTGATGATAATTTTAGATTACATCAGGTACATCTTGAGCTATTAGACATATTAAATTACTATTAGTTCAACTGATGTAAGTCTGATAAAACCAACTCACTGGCTACATAAGTGTACAGTCATCAATTTGCAGTCTTCTATGAAATACATACTCCCCTCTGGTAGGAGTTAAAATTTGAGCATCTAACCTTAGAACTATAAAGCTGACATACTTGGCCACCGTGCTGCCCTGCATATTTTAATTAGATCTAAACACAGCCATATTCGAAATTCTCTACAGGGAGTTTAAAGTTGAAAGAAAGCCATCTAATAAAAAAAAGAAAATGCGGTTTGCACTGGTTTTGAATTCCATTACATCACACCAGGCCTTGTTCAAATATTTAAAGACACATTAGTGTCTGATAAACTGTAGTTGTACGCTACTCTAAATCTTAAACACTTTTACAATTGATAAGCCATTGCCATTGTCAATTAGAATAGTCTATCTGTAGTTTTTTTTTCATTGCAACATCTTTTCTAGGAGAGCATAAGGTACTCTTTAACATTGTGTTCCAATGTGCTACCACATTAAAACAGTGTAATATTATATTTGGAGCTTCAGGCTTAAAAATCCACGATATTGCCAAAATTCACTGTATATATGCAAATGTCTCATTTTTTCCCCCAAGGCATATACAAGGATTCTTGCATTAACTATAGGTCAATATGCCCACTCCCTGAAAAGAGCTGCCATCTGGAGCATAATTACTGAGATGCACAATCCACAGCCACTTATAGGCCTCAATGCCGCTGCACCGGCTTAGCTCAGCACCGCCACTCACTAGACAGATAAAAGATGGCTGGTGTCAAAGAGAGTACTTGTCAATGGATCACAAAGTAGATATCACTATGTTCACCTTGTGAACTCTTAGTGTTTCTTTAGAGGCACTTGACAAAATACATATTACTCATTTAAAAGACCCTTGGAATTGGAGCTGTTTTCACCTCGACGTAATCCATGACAGACTTACTGAATAAAAACAAAGGGAAAGGCTTATTACACTTTAGACTGGCTGCCAGTCAACTGTAGAGCACACAGAGAAAGACAATCATTTGCATAACCAATCACACCACCACCATCAATATTTTTTCCAGTATGACACATCATAAAAATAACTTTGATATTTTTTGTCTTAAATTGTTTCTATATTTTCTGGTTTTCACTTGCTCAAAAACATTATCTATCCCTTCATGTAAAACAAAGTATTGCAATCCATCAGAATTGTCCCATGTGAAAAAATCCTCTGTTGCCAACTTAGAAACAAACATAGTACATCACATGAAATGCATCTATTTCCTTTCGTCATGGAAAAAGAAGTTGAGTAAAGTAAACTTATTGCGTTGTTCTTTAGAGGCTTCCCTGCGTCTTCTATACTTGGCCTAATTGGTTACAACCTGATGTGCCCCACTAAGCCTTGAATACAAATGGGTTCATTTGGCATGGTTGAGTCATTATATTGTCATTTTTCAGAGTTCAGTATGCAGGCCAATTGATCCGCTCTTTGAACAAGAGTCTGATAAGAACAAAACAAAGCATTTTTTGCAAAGTTTGGTGAATAAGCTCAAGCAGGTTATTATTGCCAGGAACCACAATTTGAAACCTTTTGAAAAGCTTTTACCATACGCCTGATAGTCAATGATGCTAAGATCATGATGCCTTTCCACTACATATACTTTAAATTTCCCTTACTCACATCCCATGGAAGTTAAGATAGTGGCATGCTTTCTACACAAACACCCCCCACCCCCCTGCTGATGGCCCATTGATTGTGCTTAAGCAGACGTACAGACGTTGTGAGAGCAGGGGTTCCTGTTCCGAGGCACTTGGCAGGCAGCCTGAATGAAAAGGACCAGCAGAGAATCAATAGTGCTGTGCAGCTGTGTCACGCCTTCACATCGAAAGCTCGGAGGCACCAAAAATCGGACAACACCGTCTTATCCGGCTTATTTACGGGCTATATGTGCAGCCATGCATCCCGTGTTCTTTGTTATCCCACTGCGCTTTGTGCTGGCCATGTGCGAACAGATGCGTTCCTTTTTTGGAATCCTGGTCACCTTGTAAATGGAATTATGATCCAATGCAATGCTGTGTTGGTGGGTCTAACATGTTGGTACTTTTGCAGCAGTTTGATGCTTAAACGCTATGCGTACTGATGTATTTGACCATATCATTTGACCACATCCTTCATTGCCTAAGATCTGATTAGTATTGTTATCTAAACCCAAAATCACTGTTTCAATCAGAGTATGTATCAATCTCTGTGCCAATACTTTTGATTAATGCACAATGTCAAGAATCGGTGATATTTATTATCTGCATACAAGCCACCATAGAATCAATAGATCAGTCTGTAAGCCAACCAAAAACAAAAGTCCACTGATTGTTATTATTTTTGTATGAAATGTGTGAAACAAAGAGAAAAAAAACTATTAGTATTAAAGATATCAAAATGTACAGGACATGCAAAGACATTGGGTGAGGAAAATGTTTGGCAGCTGAGTAAACCTATATAAACTCACTATTTAAAATGATGATATGTTTGATGAAATATTGATCCAACAACGATTTTCTTTGATGACTTTTCATCATTTTCCTAAAATGCCCAAGGCATTTGTAATCAAGCTGGGCGAGAGCAAGACTCATGAACACTTTGATAACAGCATGCTTCTACTTTTCATTCGCACCATAACTTTCTTGGTTCCTTAATGAAAAGCAAATATTAAAGCTGCATTAGACCCACAGAGAAAAACTCAAGAAACAAGTCGAAATAACTCCATGAAAAACCAGTGTCAAAAGCACATGAGTCATGAAGTCACTGCTGCCTGGAACGACACTGCTAAGCTCCCCAGGAAAAGATGAAAAAGTTCCAGGAAAGGGGGCTTTTGGTTAGACGGTGGCGCTTATAATCTGCTGGTGGTCGCAACCCCGATAATAGCTAATAGGATAAAATAAAAAACAGAATGGTATAAGAGGATATTATAAATTTTATACCATTCATGCATTTGGTAACTTGGAATTTCTATCGCATCTAGACTTAAAATGTTTCCATTTTTTATAACCTGAATATTTTGTATGAAGAGTAAGTAAGATTTGTAAGTAGTTGTATAAAATAAATTTTTAATATTTTTGTGCAAATGTGGAAACACTGTACACAAATATTGTATTTAAATCAATCACCTTATTGTATCAAAATATTCAACAGTCACAGTGAATATATAATTAAATAGTATACAAATTACACTTAAAACAGAAATTACTAATGGTGTAGTGAGTTGTATATTGGCATGTCTTTGGTGCTGATAGTGTGGGTTCAGTTCCGATTCAGTGATTGTGTGAATATAAATGCCTACTGATTGTCTGTCTCTGTACTCGCTCTGAGACTGACTAGTGAGCAGCTCAGGATGTGATCTTTTTCCCTTTGACAGCTATGATAGGATCTAGTACCACAACAATCAGGCTAGGATAAGAGTTGCTTTAAAATGTCAAATCGTAAAATAACAAAAATTGTTTAACACCAAGTCAGCTTTTTTCTCAGCTCTTTACTTAAATATATATTCTGGGCCATGGTAAGTTTTAGTATCAAGGTTCCTTTAAGAAGATGTAGTATTGAAGGGGAAATAATTGATATGTGGCAAAATTACATTAGTGATTTTTTATTGCACTTGAGCACGAGATATGTATTTTGTTACCCTGCATATGAGAATAACATCAGATGTTGCAGTATTTGCTTGTTTTTCTCAGAATCATCCACACAAGGTGAATTAGCTGCAGAGGGAGTTTTTGGTGCCTCAGATCTTTTAAGTGATTTAAGGTGTAATGGAGTGCACTGCTGAGATCAGCTGTGAAAACAGCGGAAATCAAGCTCAACCCACCAGGGAGGTGCACTGGGTGGAATTGGCTGTGATCTGGCCTGGAAGCACGTAGGGGCGGACATAGAGACAGATGACCCCCTGCACACACACACAGACACACACACTCACACACACTTTAAAGGTCTGAGTACTTTAGGCACTTTTGTGCATGTACCTTTATCTCCTGATGACTCTTTAAGATGGAAAAGAGTCTCAGGTGATGGTGAATGACTTTCAAAAGATGAAGGTAGACAATTTCCAATGTAATTGTGATACATTATTGATATAACATTTTTAAAGTGATCACCTTGCTGTAGATATAAACTTTTACTGCTTTTCTTTTCAAATACAAACATCATACTTATAAAATTATGTGAAATCAATCAGCAAAGTGTGTGAAATAATCTTGGCAAACCTTTTCACTTCCATTTTCTACTGTCAGAATACATAGAATTGGGATTTAAGGTATGATTCCAAGTCCTAATAGATACAATCAACCTAATTTTAGACTAGTTGTACATGCAATAAACATTGCAAAGTCACTTAACACAATTTATGGCCCACTGGTCTGTCTGTACTGCTGCTCCACCCACTAAATATGAGTGGAAAGACTCACCGAGTGAGCTCCATAAACCTGTCAAGGTGAGATTTATGCATTGGCAAAGGCAAGGTTAACAGACACGAGGGTCACTGTAAGGCCCATAAAGCACCACAAGCCAAACCATTATCATGCAAGCTTGTTTGACACCCCGACCCCGATGTAATCATGACCTTATATGCAAACACCACAATTCCCCACACTGAAAGCAAGCACAGTAGTACTGACATCAAGTGAACATTACATCTGTACATAAAAGATAACAAATGAATAAATTGCAGTGCTCCAGGTAGGCAATGTGGTAAAGTTGTACTTTTTAAAAAATGTAATCCAGTTAAAACTTCAGGGTGCCTTTGGTGGGAATTTGTTTGGTGTCATGCACCATTAAAAGGTGCACAGCCACATGACGCTATAGACTCAAAAACAAATAATAGCCAGACATTCACAGTCTCTTATCTTGAGAGAAAGATGGCACTCTCAAACAGGCTGGAACTTGGACAAGATTAGACATTTTACACTCCAGCAGACATCATACAGCCAAGTGAATGTAGTATCCACAGAGTACAAATGGAAAAAGGAATAATCTTACTTGTTTTCCTGATGGAAGAATTCATCTTCTGAGTTTAGTTCCGTTAGGTTTAAAGTTAATCCAACATGCAGAATCCATATTTTGGCTGTTGGGGGGGGGGGGGGGGGTTACCATGGTAAGAAAACTGACTCATGCTCAACTAAACAAACCCTGATTACTAGGTCACATGAACAACATGCCGAAACAGAATGAATCAGCTAAGTTCAATCAATGTCCCTTTAAAATAAATGCAACCTATCATTCCTCCTAACCCCCCAAAACAACTACTTTTGTAACTTTTTTTTAGGAATAGTCCTCAATTAGGTTGCACAGTGGCCATGTGGTTCTGGGATCAAGAATTTGATCCTTAGGCCCTTAGGTATGAGTGTGAGCATGAATGTTTTTCCACTTCCTTGTGCCCTGCGATTGGCTGGTCACCAATTAAGGGTGTTCCCGTGCCTGGTGCTCTTAATCAGCAGGAATAGGCTCTAGCAACACTTGTGGGAATCAGTGGTATAGAAAATGAATGAATGTTTCTTAATAATATGGCACTAAAGACACCAAAAACATCTAATGTGTTTTATTTTAATGCAATGAATGTGATTTTTTTTCTTCAGATGAATACATAATGGACTCGGTATTATGTGTTATGCACATTATGAAATTCACCAAGCCACGCATGGCAAAGTGATGTACAACTGTAATACAAGCAAAGGCCAATGTGAGCCACTCAAGCCACCATTAGCCAGCAACAGGGTGAGCCCTTTTTATAGGTTCTTTATGAGGTATGGTAGATGATGCTAATACCAAGCAGGTATATTGGACCTGAATTGACATCTTACATAATGAGGAGAGGCCAGTGGTGAAATTAGCTCGGTGCAGATTCATTTTGCATATCTCTGAGAAATAGTAAAGATGGGATTGAGGAGGCAGAGGAAAAGATGAGAGCTAGAAGATCAGTTTTCCAATTGCCAGATTACAAGTATGGTGGAAAACTCTTTAAAAAAGAAAGGCCTTTTTACCTTATTGGGGAATCTGAATATCTAGCAATTCACTGGAAAGTACATTATATAAATGTGGAGTGAAAACCATCACTACATAACTAGTGTAAATTAAACCGTCCTTTGAATAAGTGGTTTTACACCGATAATAAAGTGTGCAACGGATTTAAACTATATATATATTTTTTTTTATATAATGACTGAAAACTAATGCCCCACTTACTCTGAAACATTGCAACAATCTTCAATGATAGTGTTGTGGTCAGGCCTCGCGTTTTAGCAGTGACGGTGAATTTGACGAGCAAAGACGCAAATTTTTGATAGTGTGCTCCTAACTGTAACAATTGAAATACCCACACACGGCATGTCATTTTGGATATGCACATCCGCCGCTAATGCCAGCGGACTTATTTATGAATGGAAATTTTCGCCTTGTTGTTTTGTATCCTATCACATAAATTAGATGTTTTCATTGAAGAAGCATTGAATACATGTAAAAACAAAAAAACAAAAAAAAAAACAGTGCAACCATCAAGGCAGAGACAAAATATAGGACATTTTGTATTTTTGTTCTCACCTCAAAGCTTGAGTCTGAAAGTTTTACTTTGTTACCATCTTATGCCATATTGACAGAAATGAAGTATGTTGAACTGGAGAGCTAAATAGTATGATCTCAAAACATTGTATAATTTAAACAAGCAGGCTATGTTTGATCTGGTACAATATTTCAATGAATGTCCTATAAAAAGGAAGAAACAATGAGGTTATATACACTTGTTTTGTATTAAATAATACAATGAGTGTCTCAGTGTGATGTGGGGAATGGAATTTGTCGTGTATGTGCGGTATCTAAAAGCAGCCATGCATCATTGCAGATGGTCAAGTGGAAAAATGATAATCTAGGTGATAAGGACAGAATACTTGTCCTTCCATTTGATTACATATTTTTTGACAACTCGTCTTCCAGGCTCCGTCAAAGACAAAGAATGGATGGGGATGTCAATTCAGACTTGGGCAAATGTAATGTAAATATGTAAAATATAGAATTGGCCAAGTTGACTTTTTCTGCTATAGCTCAGCGTTTTCATCTACTTCTTTATGACTACGTCGAAGATTAATGGAATTTTCTGGGACGAGATTAAAGCTACCAGAAATGAAGGCGCCAATACTGAAATAAGACTGGATGTGAGAAAATACATCACCTCAATTTTATTGTTGTTAAAGAGCATTTACTCAACCGAGGGTTTTGTTCGCATCCAATCTTACAGCCCGCGAAAATCTGACCAAGCCTGAGTGAATGGATACAAGCAAGACATATTGCCTTTTTTGGTGACTGCCTCTATATCGGCCATTGGTGTGCTGTGCAGGATTGAAAGCGTACGCCATCAGATCAGTGGATCAAATAATGCGCAAATGATAAATCCCTCTGTGAAATCACATCTTCGCCCCCTCGTCTTGAGCTGCTTTCCGTATTTACATACTCAGCATTTACATAGAGATGAAAATGGCTGGTCTGGTCACGGATATTAGTATGCAGACGCACATAATGCCTCCTCATCACTTTGCTGGAACGCCCAACAGCGCGGCAAGTCGATTTTAAACAGTGGCAATCATTATTGGATCTGTACAGTCATCATATCAGCCTCATGATAAATATGTGACAAAAAATGGGCAACATTGGCAAATTCTTGAGTGGTGTAGAGTGTGTGATTATTTCAATGTGGACTTCACAACTGATAGAATCTGTGGCTCCCCAAAAAATAAAAGAAATTTAAAACTATACAGGAACATTACTGGCTAGGAAGGTGGCATGCAACAGTGTATGGAAGGACCAAATAAAAAAAAAAAAAGAGCGCGACAATTAATTTACAATACTGTGAATTTAAACAAAATTCCATGATTACACATTTATAGAAAATATTTCAGATTAAGCCAATACCTCAAAACAAAACCTAAACTAAACCCAGAATTAAGTTTCTACTATTTTGGTGGTTTCTGAACTCACACTGCCATTACTAATTCACAAATGCAAGCTAATTCTTTTCAGTCACCAATGAATTTGTTCAAGTGCATTTTGTTATTTATTGGTCATAAAAAATGAGGGCGGAACCATCCGGCACCATGATTTTAATTTAAATTAGCTAACAACATTTTTCAAGTTTGAAAAAAGAATTTCCAACTGATTTAGATTAATATTACATTTTCATAGAGGCCATCAACACAAGGTCATTAAACTAATTAGCAGGCAACGAGTGGGACTAAATTGAATTTTTTTTTTTTAAAAAACACCTGAAATTTATGCGTGAGAAATGCCTCTGTGGAAATAGTCAGTATGATAAATTGTGACATTAAGCATATGCTTACTCGATGGCCTTGCAGTTGTTACTTTTATGTAATTGTAGCACTAATGATCATACAATGTGTGAGCTGTAGCTGACGCAGTTGCAGCAGTTTTTATTGTGCCTCAATTCCTGATCATTACAACCACTTCTTGCAGTGCCATGCAATGGCTGAGGGTGGATTTTTTTTTTTTTACCTTTGAAGAGCCAAAAGACTCGAGGGCTGTGGCAAAACAAATATTCATCATCACTCTGCTGTTAAAACCAAACAAAAGTTTGTAAAGCGTGTAACTTCGAACTGCTTGATCCATCATTCAAGGGGGATTTAATGTTGTATAGAAGAGCAAGATTGTTTGTATGACCTTCAACAGAAGTCGCATTACACACCGAGAATGGCATTTACAAGGACAGTATTTGTGCACGAGCTTGGTTGTCGCTTTTTCAAAGAAAATAGTATAACAGACAATAATAAGAAGATTAGTAGGAAAAATACAATCCAGAATGGTGAAAGTCAATGAAAGGCCTCATAACAACATTTTTGTTTAAAGTTTTATCTATTGCCATAATAATACTTTAAACACACGCATTCTCCTATAAAATATATTTTTAAAAGATTTATTTACAGCAGTTCTGACTCTCCAATTACATTATTGTAAAACAACAATGGGAAAACAAAATGGAAAAAAACTCCTCTCACAGTTCTCCAAGTAGGATTCAAACTGTACTTATTTTTAGCTTTATGTCACTCCCAGTTCATGTTTAACTGACACTCAACAATTACAATTTGTGTATAAAACACCAAATTTTTAATAAAACTATAAATTTTGTCAAACAAGTCTCCACCAATAACAGGGTCAGTCTACATTAATGAATATACTGAACCTACCATCCTCCTAAAAGTCGTGGGGGTGCTGGAGCCTACCCCAGCTAACAACAGGCAGTAGACACGGTACACCCTGAACTGGTAGTCAGTCAATCACAGTGCCCTTGGAGACAAACAATCACATATGCACACCTTCATACCCACAGCCATTTTGGGTTGTACAATCCATGGATGTTTTGGGGAAGTGGCAGGAAAAATGGAGTACCGAGAGAAAACCAACAGAGGCATGGGAGAAACATGCAAACTACACACAGTAAGGCGGAAAGCCACCAGGGACAGAACTAAACAAAAATCCCCTAGACAGCGAATGCACAAATTACATTTTTAACAATTACTGCTGTAACTGTATGTGCTAAATTAGTTCATTACCTTGAAATTTCAAACGATGGGTTGTTCTAAACCAAGGACAACCTGTACTGATATTTACATAAACCATGACTGATTCGTGACGAAATGATCTTACAGTATCCTCTAGAGAATATGAAGTCTGAATTACACATGTGCCTTGGGGCACCACACTTACTTACTATGTTTTTTTTTTTTATGTCATGACTAGACCTTGACCTAAATCATTGCAGGTGACACCTGAATATGGACTGAACAGCAAAACAGAAAAACAATATAACGTCTCACTTTAGCTGAAGAACTGTTTATTCTACAACAACATTAGCAATCTGAATGTACTTTTGAACAGCTTTAATGTATGATCACTTGCTTCACAATCAAATATTGTTTTGACCAAAAAAGCTTATTAATTTCTAAGTCTATTTTGCTCTGTTAATGGACATTTGTATGCTTTCCCAAAGTGAAATACCATTAAGGCAATTTGTTTCTAACATCACTTTGTTTTTGTGAAAAGATTAATTAAAATTGGAGTAGAATATCTCAGAATCTCTTGACAGAGCTAATTTATATACATTGAAAAAAAATACAAGCTACAAGTCAACGATTATCTATCACCTGCATGTAAATTCTGCAGAGCGTAGCATGTAATGTTTTCCATCAGCAAGCGTCTTTCATCCTCCGAGCGTGTTGCAATCAATGTCGTCTTTTATGTAACAGATTAACAGAAAGCTCGGCTTGTCATCTCTTTCCGACAGTGTGCTTTAACTTTGATGAGCGTTTTTTTGCTTTACAGTCTATTGACAATACCTAAAAGACCCGCCTCATAGCACCGAAGTGGGTATCATCGCTGGCGGCTTGAATCTCGCTCTTCACCCGACATCTCGCTCCTCCGCGGATCTATGTGGGATCTTGGGCCAGTTTATGGTGCCAGCATGCCACATTAAAAAAGCTCCTTGTGATAAATATCCTGTTTGAATGGAAGATCTGGACGACTGTGGATCTGGCTACCCGCGCTGGCCACTGTTAACCCACTTTCATTGTTTTGTCTTTGCCAAAGGCTCCATAGATTATTTTATTTCCGTGTGCGCTGTAGGAATGATAAGAGAGTCTGGCCCATTTTCTGTTGGGCATAAAGAGCTTCGTCCTGACGGCCTGGCACGGCGATCTTACTGCGAAGAAAGATTTCGGCCTGTCACCCTGACGCATGGCAGCTGTTTCCAGAGTGCCCCAACTGCTATAAATAGCGACATACATCACCTAATGTAGGCCGCTTGGTCAAACAGAAACAAAACAGGGCGTCTGGGATGCTTGGGGGTATATTTACCCCCCGACTAATTTCTATCTCAGGTGTGTAGCTGTCAGCGTCTTAGTCTTAAGAGATTCTACCTCAGACTGTCAGTATGTCTTCAACCTGGATACTGGAATTACGATGCTCTCCAGACACCTTCCATGGTAGCAATTTTAGAAATAAATATGATAGTGTTAATATTCATCTATACATATAACACAATTGTGTGCTAAATCTAACGGGATATTCCACGATTTCATCGTGGCAACCCCTGTGGGAATTTGCCAAAAATCAACCACCAAGCAAAATATAAATGCATAATCCAGATATGAAACTCCAAGATAGCCAAACGGAAATAGGCATAGATTCTATGATAGATAGAAACCTTCAAATAACGGCTACTTTAACACACACACCTAGGACCAGCCACACATACCAAAAGCACATTGAACAATACTTGGGCCTCAAAGCATATATTCTATTTGCTCTCTGGGAACTATAACTGGAGATTAATTTGAAATCTTGTCTGCCTCCTATTGCCCTAAATTACATGCTACATCTCTTTCAGTAGACCACAATGTGGCCCCTACTTACTATTTATTTCAAAATCCAAATTGTTAATACAATATACTAAAAAACAATAAGAAAAGCAATCTTTTTCAAATCCCTACTCTAGTAGAAGTGTGGACTTGGAAGAGCAATATGGCAAGAGTACACCGTATTACAACTCTATGCAGCTCAGGTGGTTCACATATCCAATCACAAGCAAACACAACAATGATGTAATCCAATTCCACAAATCAACGACCAATGGCCTTAAAGCATTAGCAGTGCAATAAATCAGGAGTTTACTGCCACATTCCCAACACAAATTAACCAATAAATCTTCACAGGACTGAAACGGTAATGATGCATTTATTGTGCTCAATTCCCTTTAAATTCAGAGCAGTCACATGACAGGCAGAAGATATTGGATTTTTTGTCTTCCATTTTCCATCAACAGCTAAGCAGTGTTGGTGTTTTAAGATTTGAGCATATAATGTACACAAAAAGAATGTCACACTGTTTATTGCATCAGTACTATTGCGTTTTTTAGACTTTAAGGCGCTCCTGTTTCTTAGTTGCACCAAACCATATTTGACAAGAAAACTGGATTTGTTCAGATTAGGTGGAAGAAAAGGAAACATCTTAGAGTTCTAAAATTGTGATTATTCTTGACTTTAAGGATGGTAATCAAAGAACTTCTCTCCAGACATATTTGTTGTCTCTTCATTTAAATAACTCATGAAACAGGGTTAACATCAATTTTAGCACGTATGCACTCTCTCCCTCGTAATCTAATTTTAGGTTGTTTTTTCACTTTGTCTGCATGATGGGGCGGGAAAAATAATGATTTGGAAGAATGATGATGAACTCATGCATAGCTTTTTCACTTTAATCAATAAAAATTGATATTGCCTTCATTTGATACCAGCATTTATTGGATACCAATTGAGTCTTTAACGGTGACAGTTTCCATGGAATTGGACAATTTGTGTTGCAAAAAACCTGTTAAGCGAACAAGTGACCACTCAGGGACCTTTTTCCATCCATGAAGTCCAAGATGTATGTGCCTCAATGATAATAGGTGGAACAAGAACCTTTTCTTTTTTGTGTGCCCATGTGGAAGAATATGCGTTAAACTTTGACCTCAAGAAAAGCAGTCTTGATAAAAGTTATACTCCAAGAATAGATCTCATACACCTTGAAAGAGACTTTCTAAATCGCTTATGGCGTGAACACCTCTGACCTTTTCGAACCAATGAGCCTTTTTTCTTATGTCAGAACCCACAATTGAACTGCAGACAGATCATTTTAAACAATCTTTAAATTAAATATTTTCCATCTTCATTTTCCAAAATGCCTGCTTAGTCTGTTAGTCTAATACATGTTCACGTTGTGTTGGTTGAGCTTCCATTTAGGATTTCTATCTCTACTGTATCTAAGGAGCTTAAGGACTGCATTTCTGTGTGGGTTTTTTTCCCCCCAAGGTATTTGGTCAAAGCCATAAACAGATGAACATAATTTGGATTTTCTCTCTTAGCCAATTGTCCTTAATTCCTTTGAATCAGCGTAGGGAGTTCGATTTCTAGTTTGTGTTTGATTAGTCCACCGACAAATAGAATGTCTCGTTCTGAGTAAGAGTCTCATATTGGAGCGAGAAGGGAAGAAGGCGAGTAGAGCCGAGGAAAAAAAGCCACCGAGACATTGCCATTAATAAAAGCGGACGTGGCAATCAATTTCCCAACAATGCTTTTGTCTCATTCGGTTTCACATACAGACATGCTCTCAACTGCTTGAAAGTTCAAAAGACAACGCTTCCCTTGCTGGCATATCGTCAGGTTGACTCAACATTAAATTGAAGTTGCATTAAATGCAAGTACCAGTCTTTTGCCGACTCACAAGGCCAGTTTACGACTGCAATATTGTGGCGACATTCGGTTATCAGAAAACAAGTGACGGCACAGCCGTCACAGCACCCGTCGCCTTTTCTAAGAACTAGTATCCATCAAAGTTAATGGACTGTAATCATCACCACAAATACACTGTCACATGTCCCACTGCTCGCTCCCGTGTGTTTGACTCACAATCAATGGGATATGTAGAGCGATAACCAAAAGGAGCACATTTTCACATATCATTAACATCTCATAGTGAAAATTGGACGATATCTCCTGAAAGCCGAGTTGGTAAATTCCATCACTGGGGACAGCAAAGACACTATGTATCAACATTGCTTGAGATTAAGTCAATACCAAAGCAAGCAGCAAGGCTAAGAAGCCCAACATCAATCGTGAAATTTCCCTTTCGGCTTGTTCATTTTTCAAATTGTTGTTGAAGGCACCTTCAGCATGCAGCATAACTGTACTTATTCACAGATCCCCCCCCCCCCTGAAATGTATGGCAACACTCCAGGTACATTCTCGCTAATGTATGACAGTCTCTGATTGGATGCTTTAGCCACAAAATCCCCAGAAGGCTATTTGTCGACCTCAACAGATGGAAAAGTCCAATTAGAAGAAATAGATACGACAAATGGAGAAAGAACGATCAGGCTTGTTCTGCCTCTCCCTGAGGACTGTCATTGAGTGTTAGAGATGATGTATTAAACCAATACCGCTTCTCTTTTTGAAGAGAAACATTGAACCACAACAAAAAAGAAAGAAAAGCTCAAACCCAGGTGGGGGGTGTAGGGACAAAAAGGCAATGATTTGATTTCTTAACACAGTCAAAGATGTAGGCGTGAAAATTTGATACAGCTCATTTCCAACTTCACATCTACAGTATGTATAAATATCTCCTTCTGTTGTCTGCTTCTTCAAGGGCAGACGTCCCACAAAGCAATTGCCACGCTATCAGCCAAGACCAAAAACACAAAAATAAATGAAAAAGTGCTTAAATATAGCAAACCCCCTCGAGATAGCGGGAGGGAGGGCATGCTGTAGTGTGATTAAAATGAATAACCTTAATTCAGTCACGATTGTTAACGGTGGGTTTGAATTCTCCTTTTTAAGGTCGATGCTTTTTCCCTTCATCCTCCCTTTTTTTAGGCAATGTCAACATCATTAGTTATCATAAGACATGTACTCTGGTGTTGAGAAGATTTCTAAGTTATAAATAATAGGATTTGAGTCATTTAGTACGGATAATTCCCCCTTGTTGCCCCAGGTCATCTTGAGCCACTATAGTAGTGAAAGCAGACACTAACGCCACTGACGACTGATAGATTGTGCGGCTGTGAAACCAATTTTCATCAACAAAATGACCTTTCAGTTGTGTTGCTGTTCCGCCCATGGCCCCAAGTTATTATTTCTCATGTCATGTTTTGATTTGACAGGAGAACTCTTGTGGAATGAAATGGGAAAAAGTAATGATGTCCCCATGCTCGTGAAGTAGGAAGACAGGGGAATGGAGAATATACATAGGAGCAGCTTGCAACTCTGCTCTGCCCCCCACGGGCCGATTGGCAGCTGTTGGAGAAGATTCAGTTCCTCCTCAATGCTCCATTGCAGGTTCTCGCTGCTTCACCGCAACGGTTTTACTGGCGGGCACACTGCTGTCACCAGCCTGAAAGCTGGCCACCATTTCTGAAGGAGAGCTCAGGACATTTTTACACTCTTCTCCTGTCAGCCTCCAGCCAAGACATTCAAATATTTCTTTTAACTTGCTGCTGACTCCTCTTCCTTCTTGTTTAATTGAAATAATTTAGGCAGTGGTGGCCAACGTACTCAAATGTAGTGCTTTTTTTGTCATTATACAAATGGAATACTAAGTAAGTTAGATTCTACTACAGACCCTAAAATTACCTAAAAATATTTAAGATTTGACCTGCAATGGACAGTTTTTGATAACCCAATTACTCAATTCCCAATGAAATGGAAATTTTCTTTTCATTCTTAAAATGATTCTGTTTCAATTGGATGGACTGTTAAAGCATTTTTTAATAATGTTATACACTTAATTGTTTGAATGTCTTGGATTCTTGATAACAAAACAACAAAAAAGAAAAGAAAATACATGCAGTTGAAGGAAATGTGTAACGGCCTGAACTTGTTTCTTTTAACTGCAGTAGTACTAGGAGTCTGAATCCAGAGGGCACAAATCACTGGCAGCACTCTTTAGTAAATGTCTGGAGCACATGTTGCAAGCTAAGAGTTTCAGGCCATTTGGTGGAGAAAGCTGATTTCCAGTTCCTGCTTAGAGAGAAATTGCAGATCAAAGTTAATCTTGCACCGTCTGCTCTGTCGCTGCAGAGCAGTAATCTGCCGTCAGTGTGATGAGGCTCCTAGACTGGTTCCTTTTTTTACGACACGGTGGCGCTAATCCGCAGCACCTTTCACCCGCCACTCCCCAAACCACCATCACCTCTTTTTGGTCACCTGAACATACGTTATAGGTCAAAGAGGACATACCTAAGTGGTTTTCCATCAGGAATTAATTAATCCCAGCCTCATCACATTACATCTATTTAAATCCGCAATTACAAACTATCTGTTGAGCATTTTAATTGTCTTTTCTGTGTTAAACCTCACCTCTGCCCCACAAAGTTCTGAGCTGGTAGTAACTTACTTAATGGTTAATCAAAGCCTTCCAGAAAATATCAAAGCTCTTCCGATAATGTTGGGTACGAAATGAACTCATTTGCATAATCGCCTGGGAGCCTGACGATTTAACTTTATCATCACCTCCCCTTATAATCTATAGCCGTGCCTGCCCTTATTTTATTCCAAGACACAAAGCAGCATCATTGCATTATCCAAGTATTATACAGACGTGGTGTGAATGTATTTTTAGCTTCAGGCTTTTTAAAGAAATGCTGCAAAGAGAGAGGTGAAAAGAGATGACAAATCACTCACTCAAGTCACTTCAGCAAGGTTTCATCAGACCTAGACTGACAGTTGACCACATTATTCTGACGCATATATTGTCATTGTCACATTTGCAAGTCTGTTATGTTCTAGTTTTCCAAGGACACATTACCCTCTGACTGCCAGGTTTTGGGAGCATTTTCATTGAGACATCCTGTATTTTGTTATGTCACATAACCAGTATTGGGTGTAATGCCTTACAAAGTGATATGTTCTAACATTAGAATTATGTCTAATCTAATTATAAAAACCCCACAGGAGGTCTGATTTCTTTCTGCAGAGGTTCTTACTCCAAGTAAACCTCTGAGGCACTCTAACTGAAACAACCTTGTTTATTTGGTCATATAATGAAGTAGCTGCGATTGGCAGGCCATCAATTTGGCCTAAAAAAACATTCATACATGTACTTTCAAGGACCATAAATATATGCATGATTTACACGTGTATTCTTAAGCACGTTGTTGCCAACAAAGATCAGCAGCTGCTATGTATGTTGATGTACTTTTCATCATTGCATAAACCGATAAAGTGATCCCTTTCTACTGCGCAATTCATATTTCACTGATTTGATGCATTGTAAGGTTTTAAAAAATATCTATAGAAAAAATGCTTCATGTTGAAGCGATGCTGAGTATGTCTCGCAGCATGGCAAACATGATTCATAGGCATGAGGCATGATTGGTTCCACTTTCTCACCCTACTGAATGATTAATCATAAAAAATGTCTCCACCGGTGTAGAACAAAAGCCACCCAGCCATCTTACCACCAAGCCTGAGATTTAAAAAGTGACGCCCGTCACCAAGTGTACTCGCACAGCTGTCAATGCGTTGACGCGACGGCAACAATTCTGTGTGCCGTTGATTTAATATGTACTCCTCCATCTTCTTGTCTTCCTGATCTTGATGTCAGCCGGTTTTGGCACAAGACTTTCTACTTCTGGTCTTAGTCTACCAAGTCTGGTTGGTAAGCTTGGAAATGTCTATCAGTCTGGAATTCCCTCAAAACATTGGCCTTGGTATTCTCACTCTGGCACAGTCTATTGACAAGCTGCCCCTGGTCGGTAAATGTTTGGAATTCCAATAGAATGATAGAAATGTCCATGACACTGTTTATATATATGTATACATTTGCAATGATGGCAATGAAGACCTCCCTTAAGCATCATATAAAAGAAGCCAATTCATAGAGGGAAGCAGTTGTTCCTCGTGTGTCAGCAGCTCTTCATTGAATAGGTAAAGAGAGCAGAGTAAAAGAAAAATGTCAAGCCTCTCTTCCAACATAGCATGATAATGGAGAATGGGGGAGGAGAAAAAAAAGAGGATGAGGTGTTTTATCCTCGACTCGTTGATGGAAAAAGCAGGCAGGCGAGTCCAGCAGTCAGAAATGAAGGAAGCTTCTTTTTTTAATCACATTCCCTTACAATCTCCCAAATGAGACAGTGTAGATGTTAGAGTTAAAGCTGCCGCGATAGGTAACCTCTTTTTAACACTGGGGTAAGGGTTAAACTTGGATTTAGGGGGCTGAGGGAATACATGCTTGATATGTGAGCGATGGTGCGCTGAGGTGCCTTTGTCAGTGCTATATGTGAAGTATTAATCAATATGATTCATCCGTGTCTGCATGTCATCAAGAAAAGAATCAGATAGCCCTTTATTGGGTCTCTGTAGCTCACGTTAGTTGGGGATAAACATTGAACTGTCGCATCAAGGCCACATTGACAGAAACGCGTCACAATACATACTGGAGTTTCCTGTATAATTATAAAGTGGGTTCAACACAGTTGCTACCACAGTTTGAACTTTAAATATTGTAACCTTCTGCTAAAGAAAAGAAAACAGTTTTTGTCGACTCTAGGGAGCCACTTTGTTTTAAATGTATCCATAAAGACTTTTTTGGGTGGCTTGTTTAGAACAATATTTCCACAACTGAATCAGGTTGAATGCAAACCAACAATTGAAGTATAAGTTAAGTGTGATATTTTTTTAAATTACTGTTGTTTTTTGCTATGGTACCAACTACTATTCAGGTATACATACATATTTCTATTTCAGATCTGCATAGAAATTATTTTGTGGAACTTATTTCAGTGTAATCATAAAAGAGATACATAAATGTAAAAGTTTGCAATTGTTTGTAGCTACACGAAATACATAGAAGCAATGTCCTGTGCCTTCCCTCCTATCTCCACTCTGCCATCTCCCCATTATGTTGTGAAGCTTCTGCCAGCCTTCCTTTCCATCCCTTATCACCTGTGGTGAAAATCTAGCAGGCTAATCCCATTGCCTGTGGAATTCCCAACTCCTCAATAACGATGTATATCCGAGGGATAGCATCAGAGCTGAGTCCTATCAGCCCACACACTCCCAATCCCATCAGTTTTGGCGTCCAAACACAAGGCAGGAAACATTTTGTATGTTGTACTCTGGCTTGTAGCCTGAGTTACGAAGCATACCGATAGGAATGATGTATAGCATTGTGGGATCTGATAAGGATTGGGTTTTTCTTATGAATTGGAAATGGTGGCAACGGTGAAGAGATGCTGACTGTTGACGTAGCCTGTCTCTTTCACATCATTGGTGTTTAACAGTTTGTTCCTGGGAGAGATGTTCTAAATATTTAAATATCCTGACAAAAAAATGCAGATTCTTGTGTTTTTCATCAATATTCCAAAAGGATCATGCACCAGTGATGGGCTGCTTTACTCCAGTGAACATTTTGCATTGTTGATGTGATTATTCAGCAAATTCATTTTGGTGCATCATTCTTATGTGACACCAGGACAAAGAAAGGAAAAATTAGGTATCCCAAATCACTCTTGTTTATTTAAGTTAAATGTTTTATGAGTGCTTTTAATGTGCCATAGCCTGTTTTAAGACCTGTTCTGCAGCACTCTATAAATCCTTTGGTCCTGTTATACCGACTTTATATCTTATTTCACTTGTGAGTTACTGACATGAAGGTAGAGTAATCCAATTCCTTGAGATACTGAATTCATAGCTGTACGAACATGAGGGAGTTGAGCAGGAAAATTATTTATTTTTTTGGGTACATCTATTATTTAGCTGTCAGCAAGGAGGAATATTGTGCTTCTTCAGAAGGTAGAGGCAACCATGTTCATCTGCGTATTAAAAAAAAAAGCAGACCCTCCCATGCATGTCACGTAAAAATTAGATGTTTTGTCGATTTTTGCATCTCCCACAGAACCCAAAGGATATGGTGCTGTACTGACAGTGTCGGGCATTATCACCTTGCCGTTTTCTTGTCCAACTCACTTTAAACTTGATATGAACTGATGCATAATAAAGGTAACTGACAAGGTTTTCATTCTCTTACACATGAGATCATGGTCATTAAAACAATGTAACTGAGTGAGTGAATTACCTTTAGAACTGAAGGAGAGCTCAAGGTGGCAGCCGACGAAGGTCAAAGAGAAAACACAGCCCTTCCAGCAACCTTGTGTCATCTAATTTCACAGAGGAAAGGACACTTAAACTATGTCTAAATCCATGGCTTTTCCAGTATCCAAACAGAATGATCTAGTTTGTGGTTGTATCACTGTTGTTCTCCTAAGGACTCTATGTACTCTTGAAGTAGATCTTACTAAGTTTACTGGTACGCTGGCGAATGAGCGCAGGACCCAATTGCTGTGAAGTGAAAAGCAAGGCACAGTAGTGGTTAACTAATTTAATTCACTTAGATGTATTAGGTTGGACATATTTCACTGTTTTTTTGCAGAGAACACATTTGAAATAGCAGTAGATAGGAGTTTAAGTAAAAATGCATGGAACATTATCTGTGGTTTTTCCTACACACAGGTTAAAAAAGGCTGAGTAGACATTTTTTGGGGTAGCCTTTGAATATTGATGTACTGGGACAAGCTGTGGTGCTGTGTTGTAACTTAACTGGCTTTCAACTCCAGGCTGCAGACCCTGAAACGAAAAACAGTGTCAGTGTGCTACTCAGTCAAACCAATGGCATATTCATTGCAAATAGAAATGAAAGTTACCACATGAAAAGCACCTAAGTGTGCCTCCATTACCCCAAACGACCATAGAAAGACTAGAGTGCATAAAAAATCCATATCAATAAATAATCATTTGAATTGACAAAATTTCAGACTATAATATGGGAACACAGAGAGCTCTAAATCACACCCTTTTAGAAAATTATAGAGGACAGACAACCAAAAATACAAAAACAATATAATTTGTGATTCATTCTGAAACATGATCCCAATTGTTAAGCGTAACTGCACAGAATGAAATTTTACCTCAGCAGGTGTCGTGGCAAGCACCTGACTAACCACACACCTGTTACAAAAAATAATGGCCAATTAGGAGATGGATTAGAAGATAACGCAGTAATGTCAGTATAATATCCTGCTTGGAATGTTAATGAACAAGAAATCATTCAATTATTCTTCAGTAACACCTTTATTATGCCAATTGTCTTACTTAGCATTCACTTCATTGTTTTTAATGTTGATTCAGTACTCCTAAAACAAGTTGGTGTTTCACTAGATATATATACATCCAATATTACTGCTTTCACCTGAATTTATTTCCTGGTATTTACTTCATTCTGGACAGTGTTGGAAACCAGAGGACAGAATAAAAAAGAAAAGAAATAGGATGCAATTTCCTGATTAGGATTTACATTACATTACATTTTAATCCGTGTTAAATTAGCACAACATGGTAAAATCAAAAGCATGGTGAGGGAAAAATAGCGCAATTTAATCGCCATGGTTACACCCGACTTGATGACCTTGACATGATTATGTCAGTTAATAGGAAAGATCTCCTCATTCACGGTCAGTCGGCATGCACAGTAGAGGACATTGGACATTTAATAGGGAATTTCCTGTTGTCCAACATGATGAGATGCAAGACAAGGAGGAATGATGAATTAGACTAATCACATGGAGGAAAAAAATAGTGGTTCTGAAATGAATCGGTTTCATCGCCATATTTATTCACATAGAAACACTGACGCCGTGTGTGCTTACTTATTTGATTCTAATCAGTCGATGATGCAAAATGACTAATCTACTAATGAAATTAGCTGCATTGCGGTCGTCTCATTGTGATTTCAAAGCCGAATCAAACTGCTGCTTGACAAAATGGACTTTTTAATGAGTTAAGCATGGCACATTTAATAGGGTGGTACCTTACAGTCGAGCGACTTCAATATCTCGTTAGATTTTACTAATCAGATGAAGAGAATAGCGGCAGGCTTTCTGTTATATTATTTCCATTTGCTTTTATTGCAAATGTTCAAATCGTTTGCCCTTTGGAAAATACAGGACAGCAACAATTCTAACGTTATACACTGAATATTGAAGCACACATATAGGCAGTGGTTAAATCAGGATTTGAGGTGAAAGTGATCAGATATTAACTGTAAGATTTGGTTTTTCAGCAGTTACATAAATATAAATGCTCGACTCTGATTTGTTGTACAGCGCTCACATATGAACCATGCAAACTGTGCAGGCGAAAATAATATGCAAGCAATAGCGGAACTTTCTATCCAGTCTATGGGTATCACTGCCAGTTTGAATTGAATTATTTGTTTATCTGAATAAGGAGGCAGAGCTCGGCTATGGGATGAAAAACTCGACTCTGAGGTGTCAGAGGTCGGCCCCAGGGGGGATTCGGCTCACTTTAACCTTTACAAGTATCTAGTTCCTTTAGGAACACCAGTTTCTCTACATTTTGTCCTTTGCTTAATTGTTACATAGTGTTTTTTTTCCGTAGCTTTGAGAGCAATTCCATTTTTCCCGTATTCAGCCAAACATCCACGTCTGTATAATGATAATTGACAAGAAAATAGCTACAAGCTTGAGAACAGAAGTATGTTTAGCTTTTGATAGTCAAGTATAAACACCAATTTAATTGATAGGATTGTAATGGGAAAAAAAACAACAACATACAAGCGTTTTAGTCCTCACTCATGGGCTATGATCATGGCACCAATGATTGCTCTTGCTCCTTTATTTTTTTTCCTCCCCACAATCCCATCAAATAAATGGATCTTGAATTTTAAGACTTTGGTCTAATTATATGTTTTGTGTGGGAGTCCTTAATTGCTTTTGTGACGTCTTTATAATGAGCCACTGAGAAATGCAGACTACTTCCTTCCTGTAGTGGGAAGTCTTGTAAATATATGTAAAGTTGCTTTTTTGGGTTTTTTTTTGCGCCGACTTGATTGCAACGAGCTTTTGTTTAGTTGGAATTATTATGGTACTGTAATATACAGCTGGGTTTTTATTTGACTTTTCAGATATGAAGCATTTGAGCAAGATTAACAACAATTTGGATCACAACAGATCTTTGCGCTGTTCTACACTTGAGGCACATTTAGAGAAAAAGCAGGTTTCATTCTCTTGCCAATTCCGAAACATCTAAAGAACTAATTTGTCTACGGCATGCGTAGTGTAATGAAGCTAACGGACAAGATCAGGAGGGTTTTTTTTTTTTACGTGTTGTTTTTTTTTTTTTTTTACAACTGGCCTCAGTCCCAGCTCAAGAATTTAATTATATCTCAAGTCTGAACATAGAGATGCACCCTGTCTCTAAAAGAAGGCATAAACAAATGACGTATATGTACAGTCAGATAGCCCCCCCGCCCCCACTCTTGCCTTTTGCTTCCCACTAACCAGATGGCAGTCAGATTTCAGACACAGGTTTCTGGAAGACAATCAAGTAACAAATTTGCGTTTTTAGGAATGAGGGTTTGGTTTAACTAGATATCAAATTACTGGTCTTTTAATGTACACACACACACACACACACACACACACACACACACACACACACACACATGCTACCACACGTGTATGTATTCAGGGTTGTCCCCTGAAAAAAAAGGAGAATATTAATACAGTAGTACATTGCTTTCCAAGACAATCAAAATCATTTTAAGGTTTTGAACTGGCCGTTGAGAAAAGCACTGATCTGATTTTAAATCCTTTCATCAATTCATTCATTTAATTTATTTTTAATTGGGCAGTAAACAACAATCAATAGCTACAGTTTAGTAAGTAAATGAAGCAAATACGGCACCACATTTTCAACCATTGCCAAGATGATTATTCCATAATTTTGTCATGAGTATTGCGTTTGTATTAGTCTGTTGTCCAGGTTGTAAAAAATCTTAGTTTATCTCCTCCGTGCTTTTGAATGTTTTGAGGAACTTTCTAAGGGCCTTCTAATGGATTGGAACGGGCACGATACCTCGTCATCCAGACACACCTCGCCTTCCACTGTGGGATAGATAACGGTCTGGCCATCTATCTTTTTGTGCCTCACCTTGGTGTCATGGCATTGCTGTGAATGTAGGCACCTGCTAGCCAGGAGACAACAGGAACAAAGCTCCAACATGGCTATAATCTCTCCCTGTTGTTAATTTCTGCCTGCTGCCGCCGTGGTGGAGGATGAAGCGATGGTGTAACTAAGCCCTCTTCACCTTATAAACGATCCATCACTGCTTGTGCAAGCGCTTTCTTTTTTTCCCCCCACAGCACCTCGAGAGTTGCATTGCTTTCTATTCCACAGTAGACTGCTTGTTTTTTTCCATTTTCGGCAACATCTTTGAAATCTCCCATTTAGTGTGGCAAACGCATGGGGATTTCTAACATCTGAAACAATCTTTACTATGTGAGAGAAGACAAATAATTAAAACAAAAGGCTCTTATAGTATCTGGAGTCGCACAACTGACCAAAACACACCATGATCAACAAAGTCAGACATCTCACGTAGAATGACAGACCTCTGTGTGGCATAAAGGTGATGAATAAAAGAGAATAGTTGAAATAGTTGTAAAAGAATTGAAACCCAGGCACTTTTATCTTATTTGGTACCTTGACTGCATGTCATATTATTTGTAGTAAATGATAATACTGATCCAAAATATTTTAGGGGTTTGTCCATTAGGATTGTAAGCATTCAACTACCAATTGAGGAAGAATAATATTTATGACCCCTGCTTACACAACAGGTTAAACATTTCGGCATGTCCAAATGGTGAGCCTTTGTTTGCTTGGATCAGATGTGCAATTAGCAGTGTTGACAGTTTAAACGAGGATTTTGGCAGGCCCTTTTTTTCATTCAACATCATGCAGGTCTGAGTTTTTGTTATGGCAACACCTTGAGGGAATAAAGCAATAGTCAGTAAGTATTACTACTCTCTGTGTGAAATTACCACGAGGTTCAGGATTGCCTCATAATTGGCTATTGTTGATGCCAAAATTTAATAATTTGTAGGGGTGCTGGAGTAGTAGGCAGGATAGACTGTGAATTAATTGCCAGCCAATCACAGGGCACAATGAGACGAATAATGCTCACGCTCAGACCTAAGGACAATTTAGAGTGTTCAGCCAAAGTACAGTGCTTGTTTTGTGGAGATGTGGGAGGAAACCACAATACTAGGAAACAATCCACACAGGCATGGGAAAAACAGAACAATTCTACACAGGAGGTTGGAAGCCATTGAGGATTAATTGATCACAGATCTGTGAAGTGGACACATCCACTGTACCACCCTGACGTCAAAAGTATGAAATAAAATTGTAAATATTGAACATTTCACACGTACAATTGTTGGTCTGTACCATTTCTGATCCAACTAAGAATTAAAAGTCAGTTTTAACAACTGAAGACAATTTTAATGGATGTTTGGCCAGGAGTGACATGAAAGGAGGGAGGGTAACTACTCTAATTTAGCAAGAGCTAGGATAGGTCAGTAATACGGAAGTGCTTCTGCTTAACAGCCTCACTCTTGTCCATAATTGACACCTGCTTCCCAGATCTTTCTGTGATTATATGGGAAAATGTCTCGACCTGTAATGAACTATAAAACTAATGACATCTGTGAGATTACTCAGTTTGAAAAAAAAAAAACTGTCATACATAAAAATCACTTCAAGCGTGATATTAAAATGTACACATTTACCTCTTTATGCTCAAGCTCTGTAAAAGTTGAGCTCTGCATTGATGGACACCCAAGCCCTAATGGTTCAAGAAGCAGACGGTTGCCGGCATTAGACATTAGTTCGTTTATGCAAGAGTTAACCTCCCGTGTAGCCCTGCGTTCAGATTTGCCTTCCTCACTTCAGAAACACGCCGCTTTCATGGCAATGCTCATGTCCTCCTCCCTTGGAATCTGTCTTCCTCTCAGTTGGTAATGCTTTTCTCAGGTCATTTACACTTTTGGGTCCCAATCATTCATCCCAAGACACCTACATTTTGTTGCAGGGCAGTGGTGCACATATTTAGGGGGAAAACACACCATCCTAATCAGTCATTCAGCTCCCTTTCCAACCGAGATGTTGCCTGCCAGGGGCCTTGTCTGTAGAGAGCTATTCCACAACATGCATCTTACGTGCCAATGATGTGTAGTCATTATCAGCAAGGTCGGCCAGGCCTGCTGCTGTCAATTCCGATGGAGAAATCAAACCTTGCTCCCTAATTGCGTCATGATGGTGAATGGTAATCGCCTCTCTGTGTAGCAGTACACGTGTTTGCTTTGCCACTTACTACTTACTTGCTTTCACTATCTGAAAAGACCCACTGGAGACATGAAGAGCATGATTATAAAGATAGATTTAATTGAAATTGGAACGTTACCTTGGAATGAACTGATAATGAACACACTGTGGCATCATGTTGCAGTCATTCTGATTTGAAGTTTACTAATAGCACATTTGATGACCAAACATCAACTCAACTGTAAAATTTAAAACAAATATTTCCTTGTTCCCAGTTGAGATCATGTTCAATCATTTCTTATTGGTCCTATTCACCTGCTAAGACATTAAGAATGGTAAAGCTGAGTGTCTTTAACAGCCGAAACAGTGTAAATGTGCCACATGGGAGTTTGATGAACTCTTGTTTTGGATGCTTTTTTTGAGTCATTTATAAAGAGATTGTAGCTGAAGAGAACAATGTGGCTTAGCGTTGTGTTAACAGTGATTCAACAGACAATTGTTCTTACTATGTACACATTTTTCAGCACTTACTGTCAAGCATATTTCATGAATTTAGAAGCAAATCATCAGGATGACTGCAGTGTCCTTTTAACTGACATCCCTATTTTCCACAATCATTCACACATCTCAACCAATCAATCAAGATGTCAACCCCCAGTAAATTCCTTCTTATTGCAGAATGAGATGCAACTAACACAATGCATTTCAAAAGTGCAAACAAATATGCAGTGTGCTAATATAGATTATGAGTGTGATCACAGAACAAAACTCACCAGGCAAGATGTCACTGAACACAATCAAAAAAGCAAAAGCCACCCAAAAAAATGACAGGTGTTCATGTAACAAATCATATTGTACATTGTTACTTGTTTACCACCACTGAAAATAGTTGCTGCATGTACTACACTCGTGACTGCATGTGTAGATGTTTATTGAAAGGAGGCAACATCAGTGTGAAAGGTTCTGCCCACATGCCAATAAAATGGCTGTTCTTAATGGAACACTCTCGATTGCTTCTAGGCATACATTCACAGCCTTCTTAATGTATATGTTAAGAGATAAATAGGTTGCCTGACTGACCTTTGCAGAGGGTGCTTAGATAGAAAAGGGAGCTTGGATATACTCCAAAGCAACCTTGTTCTCTACACACAACCACATTTAAAATGTAACATCTGCTTTGATGCACGAGTAAGAACAAAAACAACAGGCGCTCCCAACTTAAAAGATTTCTCTTGGGTTCAGCAACTCTGTTTCATCTCCCCACTATATGTTATGAATCGCTATATCTTTTGCAAGGTTGTTTTAGCTTACATGTGTCATGAGGGATGCTTGGTCACGACATGAAGGAATTAGCCCAAGCCAGCAGGTGCATGCATGATTACATATGAAAAGGGTTTTAAGCAGAACACATGGAAAGTAGGTCATAAAGATGAGACTTCACACAAGTCCTATTTATTCCTCACCCACTTCAAATGTCTAAATTCATTTTTCTCAAGTAATACTCTTAGGTCATTGCAACTATTTCAAGACTATCAAAAAATAAAACATGAAACAAAGACTGCAAAACCTCAATGTTAGTTTATTTCAAGGAGACATATTTTGCATTTTGAGCACAATTTAAAACAGTTGCCAGCCATGATAAAAAGCTATCTGAAATTTATTAGGAAAAATTTGAAAAGTATTTCAAAGAACTAATTTACTGTTTTCAAAGCAGTTTAATTTTTGCCATCTGAAGATGTTGTCTTAGAGCAGAATTACCCAAACTTTTTTTGCTCAAGATCTACTTTTCAGGGACCCAACCTCCAGGAATCTACCATTTTTTTTCCAAGCCACCAACAAAGCTTAGCAATTAGTCATGTTACTATACTTTTATCACTGCATGAACCAATACAATGACCCCTTGCTACTTCGCGCCTCACATTTTGCAGATTCAGTGCATTGGAGGAATTAAAAAAAAAGTATTCAGTAAGAAAAAGGAAAAAATATGCGTTGTTTCTTATTGAAGAGGTGCTAGAGAGTATGTGTCACGGCATGGCAAACATGACTCATAAGCATAAGGCGTGTGATTAGTTCTCTCACACCCCACTGAATGAATAACTGTTTCGAATTTTTCTCCATGGGTATGGATAAGAACCCACCGCTACCATTACAACACCAAGCCCAATATTTCAAATGTCAGACCCACTCAGTCCACTCGCACGCCTCTATCAATGAGTGGACGTCATTCCGTCATTCAGTAGGGGAGAAAGTGTCTCAAAAGCTTTGATTCCATACCCATTTTGAATTTTTAAAGTCTATTTCAAATATCTTCAGTTCATGTCAATGATAAAAATTTAAATTTGCAAGCAATTAGAATAATTAATTTGTCAAATAATCCTTTCAATTTAATCTGGAAGAGCTTCTGCATATAATGAAACCACCATCATTATTTAAATGTGTGCCTCTTCAAATCAGCTTCACCAAACAAATAAAATAATTTACAAAGTTCAAATTGCTCATACGTCATCTCCTTCCACTCTCTTTTTTCATTACAGGGTACATAAACTGACTTGCAATATTTTGGCATTTCTTTTTCCATAATCAACATAACAAGCCAAGATCATTTGCCTAATCGTTTCTCCAGCAAAAAAAAGAAATGCTGATCTGAAATCCAAAGCATGATACAGCAATCACCTCATATTTATTCTTTATTTTGGTTATGTTGATGTATCAATTTCCCCAAACAAGATGGGTGAGGCCTTTTATCATGCCTACCCCTTGAAATGTACTTGACAAATATTATTTGGTAGCAGTAATGAATTGGATTCCAGTCACAGCGTTAAATGTGTTTATCTTCACTTGTCACATTGTTTTCCAATTCAAAACAATTCTGTCTCATTTTAATGCAGAATATCTCTTTGGTTACTGTTTACCACTTTCCCACCTCTTTCTAAAATGGTAGATGTATAAACGGATTGATGAAAAAATCTACTACTGGCTTATTTCACCAAATGAAACAAATCACCCCTCTTGTCCCTATAAAGTATGTACAACAACAGATTCCATTTCATTTGTGCAGTGATACATGTGGCAATTTTGCAGCACTAGAAACGTATTTCCTCATATAAAGCTTTCCTAAACGTGACAATAAACCAGAAGAGTACATTTGGGAAAACCTTATAATAATTAACCCATTAGTCAGACTAAGATCTTCAGTGCATTTTTTGACAGCAGAATTGACTCTGGCCTTGTCCATGTCTCTTTTTGTCCTGATCAGGCATTCAAAACAACAACACTTGCATATTTGTACTCTGTGACACATCTGAAAACACAGTCATCAAAATAAATGCCAAGTTTGATGTTGTGCCTGAGGACACATCTGCCTTCATTACAATACATACAGTTTTTTTCTTTTTCTCCTGGATATAATACTTATGGACATATTTATGCCACATAGATTCAAAAAGCCCCTCCTGGCTTTTTGCGTGTTCAGAGAAAAAACATGATCACCAGTATAATATGCTCTTTGTCCGAACAAATAAGACACACTTCAATGAATCACTGTCTTACTAGTAATGTCTTTTTAGCCCCATTATTACCTGCAATACATTTTCTGCACACTTGCTTGTTAGTTACTGCATTCACTCATTCATTTTCCGTACCGCACATCTTGTATGGGTTGCAGACTACACCCTTAACTGGTCGCCAGTCATTCGTTGGGCACATAAAGACAGACAACCATTCGCACTCACAAACATTCACAACACCCAAAAGGAGAAGAAACAAGAAAAATCAAAGTCTGGCAGACTCCTGCCAACAATACAATTTTCTACATGTTACTTTTCCATCCTTGACCGCTAGTGTGCTAAACAAGGAACTCAATTAAAATCAACAATTCCCTCTTGTCGCATTGACGACAGAAAGTGACTCATCTTTAGCAACGGTGCCCACAAGTTAAAGGCATATTAGACGTTAAGTAAAACAGCACTTTCCTAAGTGCTTACAATTTCCTGCTTGTGGCAGTTCTTAATGCAGCAAGCATTCCCTAACATAGTGTGTTGCGTTCATTTATTATTGTGTGTCCTTGCTTTCTACTCAATATTTGGTTGGTTTTCCAATGTTTTTCAGGTACGGCGACATGGTCCCAAAAACAATTGTGGGGAAGATTTTCGGCTCCATATGCTCATTGAGTGGGGTGTTGGTCATCGCCTTGCCTGTGCCTGTCATCGTGTCCAACTTCAGCCGCATCTACCACCAAAGCCAAAGGGCGGAAAAACGGCGAGCTCAGAGGGTACTAAATCCCTGTCCACTCTCTTATCTCCTTGTGACTTTTCTGCTTTCTGTTCTTTCCTTAACCCCATGGAGCAGTGACACAAACAAAAGCTATCTTTTCGAATGTATATCTTGTTTTGTGTTCCTGTGCATATTGACTAAGAGTACATTTCAGTTGGGGCAAGGATGATCTTAAGAGCAATAATGTCAGCAGCTTTCCAATAAGAAATTTGTTAGGTATTTTTTTACCGAACCTGAAAGTGTTTCTCTAAGGCAGAGTATGTAGATCTCAATTATAGCCGTTCCTGGCTAAATTACGGGGTTGTCACTGGGATTCAGAGGCAATTAGTCAGACAGCAAAGGCTAAAACCGAGATCTGTTTGTTCAAACAGAAAACTCGACTCGCTAGAATCCGTGCGGCGAAGATTCGAGGCACTAATGCCTATATGCGCTACAAACAAAATGGGCTCCTGATCGACTCACTGGAGGAGGTAACGCGGGAGGGGGGGCAAGCGGCGGCTCAGGGGCTGACTGGCCGGGGGCCTCGCTGACGCTTGCATGCCGCTCGGCTCTGGGAAGGGGCAACGTCGGGTCGGGGATGGGGTGGTTTGGCGGGAGATCATACCACCACACTCACAGGGAAATGGGGAGGGGGCTGCTATCATCTCAGTGCTTTCGTTGTCCTCTCTTCTCTTGCATTGCAACTCTCGGCATTGACATGCTTGGTCAACAGTCTATCTCTGTCCATACATGAAGCGGGCCCGGCAGGCACACTCCTTGCCTTACAGTCACACTGACTCATGACCCAGCTCTGCATGTCTGTCCAACAGCGTTTGGAGGGGAAAGTGGGGGGAAGAACAAAATGGGCTTCCTGGATAGTGGGTCCCTTCTGGAGGCTGTCTGCTCAGCCTTACATCTCCTCTAAACTCTGTTTTTGATCCAATTTGTGTTATTTCTAGAACATTCCCTAGCTATAAGTGCAGACTAACACCTTCCATCCCAGAGCTGTGCAGAGCTTCATCCAAAGCGTGTGGTGTCGTTGTGCTAGTTTTCTGGTTCTGTGCTGTGTTTGATGCGGTGTGTTCGATCTGTGTCTCGGACGTGCCACTGCTGTTGCACGGAATCGCCCATTTGGATTTCTCCATGGTCTCTATTGATTTAAAAAAAAAAACTATAATAATTTTTAAAAAACGGTTGTGTCATGCATCTCTCGAACATCCTCATACTCGCCGGGTCGCAGTAGATTGGCTGCCGTGCTACAGATCAGCATTTGTGTACTCTCCACTACATTACTGAGCTAGCCGTTGCCTGACAGTCATTGCACCCAACAATTAGGCTCCAAATACTGCTCTTATGTTCCAACTCTTGTTTTGTTTTGTTTTATTTTGTTTGTTCCAAGGCCTCCAAGGAGGCAGGACAAGCCCTGGTTGGGAAATCGACCAACCCTCCATTTGAGAGCCAACACCATCACCTTCTGCACTGCTTGGAGAAGACTACGGTAAGTTTCCATTTTGTCCTGACTTCAAGAACAGTAAATAAAAATGGTTAGCTCTCTAGCTTTGGTTGATGGCAAAATATGAACTCAAAATGTTTTTTAAAAAAAGGCAGTTTAGCAATTTCGGCAAATTAAAACCTTTGTTCATTCAACTAGTGAACTGATTATGTTTGATAGGGCTGCAGGGGTGCTGGAACCTATTGTAGCTACTTACAGGAAGAAGGTGGACTACAATCTCGATGGGTTGCCAGCCAATCAGAGCAAATTATAACTTCTTAAAACTTCAAAATCCTTACTGTTCTAATAGCTTTAAAGTAATAAATACGAGCAAGTTTAAATGACTCTGAGAGATAAATTGTTCATGTAGAATGCAGTACTATTTTTCTTTAAAATGAAAAAATAATTCATATTTTTGGGCTAGAATAGATTAAATTGGCAGCTCACTTTAATGGGTTTGATTTAAAGTTGAATTTAGTTACAAAGATAAGTCAAGTTACCACCAAATTTCAACATTCCTGATTTTGTTTACAGAGTTTAATATAGATGACTAAAAAGCAGGTCGGCAACACAAGGCCGCATCACTCATGCAGACTGGATTAACAGTAGCGCACGCTTGTGATATGACTCGTCACACAAATAGAACTAAAGTGAGTTTTTTCATCCGTGTGCTAAATGTGGAATCTATTCATATGCGGCAGATAAAAATAGCCTGCAAAAGAGACCGGGGAATAGTGGTTCCTCCCCTCCTCCTCATCTTATCCCACCCCCTGACGTCAGCGACATGCCATGATAACATGGCTCCAGTCAGCCAGAAACATTATTCCCGGTAAACAAACCAGCACGCTTGATTTTACGCAATGTATAATTTAAAGGCTTAAGAGCCTTCTAAATGCGAGGATGCGACAAGTTTTACACTGGCGCAGCCCTGCGAGGCCATGCAGACAAGGCCCAGGCGGTAAATCACTGTTCTTCCTTATTAATGACCTCCACCAGCCCATTCCTCTGTGGCACTTCATGTAGGAACAGCTCTATAAAGGGTTCATGCCATTGTGATGCACACATATTGGCCTCAAGCGTCTGGTGGTGGCTTTTTAAGGCAGAATTTACACTGCTGCTCATTCCTATATACAGTAATGCCTATATCCTATTTTCCTGTCTGTCGGGTACCATTAGTGATGGGAAGTAACCAATGTATGTACAAATATACTTTTACTGGGCTAAAGTTCTGCCTAATCACCCTCTTGCTACTGCCACAATGTAATTTTCCAAATACGGGATGAATAAAATTATCCAATCCAATCCAATCCAAGCCTATTTAATGGCAGATTTTTTTTTTCAAAGCAGACTTTCACATTTTTCATGTTGGACTGATTTTCCGACTTGCGAAATTCTGTCTTCTCTGGCAATAGTAACACAAAATAGGCCCAAAAAAAAGAAACCAGAGATTGGTTCCTTCCAATAGAAAAATATTTTCTCGATTTTTTTCCCTTTGTTGTAACAGAAGGATACTTCTTTCACACCAGAAGAAAATAAAACAATTCCTTCTGGTTTAGGTCAAGGGTAGAGCTTGATGTAGGAATGTGCATCTTTTTTTCATATCTTGTAAATTAAAGTTAACAGCTATGTAACTATGCACCTCTTCTTTCCAAGAAAAAAAGGTTGTAAAAAAATTATAGAATAAGCCCAAGTGCTTACAGAGATTGAATATCTAACTGCTAGTGACCTGAAATTACAGGGAGGTTCCATTCGGCTTTATTTTATTATAATAAAGAAATTTCCCGTTATATCGTAATAGTCAACTTTCTCTTTATGGTGCAGTAGCAATACGCTTTTCTAATTTATAGTGTAGAACTAAAGGTTGCTTCTGTAGGAACCTTAGTTTCAAAGTTGAGAAAATACAGTTTTGGAAAATAGTTATTTAGATGCAAACCATATCGCATTAAATGCTACTCAGCACTATTTTTGTTTTTCATATCTGCGTGAACAAACAATTATGTTGCAAATCTTCATATTCAAAGTACATGCATATTGCATACATAAAAATCTGAATCGAGACAATCAAATATACATTTTCCTATTTACATAAGAATTTGAAAGAATAAATGGATGAGAAGACATTTTTTTTTCCAAAAATCATTTGCATCTTTTTATGACATGTGAAAGACGGCTGAAAAACAGTATACAACCTAATTGGCAAGGAGAAAAGGTTTTGTCAAAAGGTTGATTTTGCATTTTTTTGTCAGTTACACTTTTTCTTTTTCCTAACATTTCAAAAACTAAACTCAGCTATTTTCTGCAAAAGACCTATCCACCTTATTTTGTGCCCACTCAGAAAAACATTCAAGTTCAACAAGATAGTGCCAAACACTACTTTAGTGTGATATTGGATCATCTCAGAGTCGACAAACAACATTTTGTGCAAATAAAATGTCAAGCCCTCCAAAAAGTGTGAATTTGCAAATCAAAAACAGACTAAGTTTGATTTTGTACATGTTTAGTAAACATTTTTCAATCACACCAAAAGTCTGATTACACCCCCCACACCTCCATTAGTTCTCATATTTGAGATATGTACAATAGTGTGGTTTCTCATTAAAAAAAAAAAAAAAAAGGTTATTTGCAGGTGTCTCTGGCATCAAACAGCCGGGCCTGGTGGTGCCACACTGGTGCCCCCTGCTGACAATGTCTGCAACCTCGAGGCGAGCGTGACCTTCAAGTCATGCTCATTTGTCACAGACATGATGCTGTTGAAGGTTTGCGCAGATGGCGCTTAATGTGGACATCTGGCCCAATACATTTCTGCTACAGCAATGAATCATATTCCAATTATTAAACTATATGGCGTTAAATGCTGTTCACCTGTGGTGGGAGGTGCTGACAAATAGGCCTCTTTGGTTTTTGAACTTAAGCCGATTGTTCAGGTTGTCTGTACATTATATATTTATTTCCAAAAGCACTTATTCTTTGCTGTTGCAGGGTACTTGAGCATGTCCCTGCTGACTTAGAGCCAAAGGCAGAGTATACTATTTACTAGTGGCAGGTTATTTGAAGGTCATATACTGACAGACAGACTACCACACATATTCATTGACTGGGAATTAACCCCTCACTTTCAGAAATACCACTAATCTATCAGTAGCTATCTGCAGTGTCAGTATTAACTTAGCTTGGCCTCCTCAACAATTACATGTTCTCCCCACTCCTGTGTGGATTTTCTCTGGGTACTCTGGTTTCACCCGACACCTCCCTTAGTAATATATTTGAGAGATCTACAACAGTGAGGCATTACCAATACCAAACAATTCAAAACTGTGACCAGCTCCCATGGTTATTATTTGTACTATTTCATTTTATGTGTCTCAAACAAGTGTCTACTTCCATTTAAGTGCAGAGTTTGAGTACTTACTGAGTATGCCTCCGGTCACATGTTCATAAAGCAAAGGTATGAAAACCATGTCCTCAAAAGCTGCAGTCAGTCATGCTCTTTGTTCTGACCAATCAAGAACAAACTATCTAATCAATGAGGTTCCTGTTGAAACAAGATGCACCTGACTACAATCCACTGATTGCTCTTACAAAATACCAGATTGGGAAAAAGTGTCTTCCTGATGGGTTGGAACTAAAAGCCACGCCCGCTGATTTTAGTGGAATATTTGTAGAGGTACCCCTGATATTACTATTAGTGTTGTACTGGTAACTAGACAACTATCAAATAAGGCCACGAGATTGCACAAAAATTCTATTATCGGTGTCGACACGTACTAACAAACAACACAGAAATAGCATTCATCAAAACTGATATGGAACTGGATTTTGTGGCCCGCCTTGCACGCACTTATGTGTGATCAAGTGTCAGTACATGCCAAATCTAATAAATGTTTTCTTCATGAGCTGTCGTATCATTACATAATCGTCAATGGTATACGAATTACCGAAAGGTAACACAAAGTTGCATCGGAATTCAGAACAACATGAATTATGATTCTATTTCCATTAATTCATATTCTGCACACGGGTCGTGGGGGTGCTGGAGCCCCAATCGCATTGCTTCTTATTTTTAAAGCTCAAATGTGATGCAATTAAAATATTACTAAGAACAGAATATAAGCACATTCATCCTGTTAAGTCTTTGTCGTCTGAATTGATCACAGTGATTCCATTTTTTCCAGAATCACGAGTTTGTGGATGAACAGACATTCCAGGCTAACTGCATGGAGATTTCAGTGATCAAAAAGTCAGGCTCCCGCTCCTCCTCGCTGTCGTCCTCGCCGCATGGCCTGGGCTCGTGCTGTTCTCGGCGCCACAGGAAGAAGAACAGCTTCAGCTTGCCAAGCACAAACAACCAGGAGCTTAGCACCATCCAAATCCGAGAAAGGCCCATAGCCAACAGGTAGGGCCCGCTCATCATTATTTTCCTCATCCTTATTCATCAGGCTGCACAGTTGTGTTGGTGGACCATCGGGGTGAGATTGTCAAGTAGGCCCAACGGTTTTTGTTTTGTACGCAAAAATATAGTGGGAGGTCCATAGAAGTTTACTGTTGTTGATTTCTTACGTTCTTTTCTTACATACAAAGTGTTTTAAATCACATGGGCATTTTCTCTGAGTACAAAATCAGTTGCCGTTAATTGTCTAACAAAAAATCATTTGGTGGTTGATAACAACAAAATATGATTTTTAAAAATATAATAAAGAAAGAATTGTGTATAGAGTTTTCCTGCCTAACACTTAAAAGCGGTTTAATTAATTTAAGCACATTTTTCATCCTGCTATATTCGGAAATCTGAATATTGCTTGTTGTCATTGACTGTAACTCACAGCAAAGATTTGTAAAATGGCTTCTTTATATATGAAATGTATTCTGACACAGATTTTTTTCTTTCTGCATTGAAGTCTTGCCACCCAGTATATCACATTTGCTCCAGAGATCAATAGATTGTAATTCAATGCAACACCTTAAAAATAAATAATCTATATATAATTCAATTTCAACTCCACTGATAACAACATAAAGCAGATAACTCAATGTGTAAGAAATTAAAAAAAAGTCTTGCATGTCCTGATAACACATGAAGTTGGTAAGATAATTGGCTTTCACAGACGGCTTCTACTGATCCATTAGTTGTGCTGTGTGAACTCATTCATTAATGCCAGCATGTGAAGATAGCAAAGTAGATGTGAGAAGTTCCATTTTCACATGCAGGCAAAACCACACTCTGTGAATGACAAGTACTCTGTTCTCTGTACTCATCTTTTTTTGTACTTTTATTTATGCACCATTTGTCACATAAGTGTTCCCTCTTTACAGAATTAACCTGATTGGTACTAGAAATAGTGGTACATTCTTCAAAAGAGTGGAACATGTAGTATATATTTATATATATATTTATATATATAAAACACTTTTCACTCTTTAAAAATTACATTTTTATTTCATGGGTGGGTTTGTTGGCACACAATGCTTTGAGTCATGAAATATCGCAAATTAAGTTCCAGTTTTAGAATCAGCTAATGGAATAATGTCAAATTTAAGTAATATATTTAAGTAAGTTAATCCTTGAATTGATAAGGATTAAAACCACCAAATATCCCAGTTATGACAAATACATTAAACAAAAGGAGTTTTTGTCAAAAGCTGTAATGCCAAAAGACCATGACGTCATTTGTGAACTGTAACAGTTCTTCTTTTAGTCCACTTATGTCTATTTTCTGTTTTTCTTTTTTGGTCATTATGCAGCCGCTCCAGCCTGAACGCCAAATTGGACGAGACGGTGCCCTTGAAATGTGACGAGGCTTACGTCAGCCCTTGCATGGTTAGCCTCGCTGCCCCGGTGGCGACCTCGCCCGATGACGATGGCTTGTCCGGCACTGCCTCGGTGTACTCTCAGAGCAACATTGTGCGAGTGTCAGCCTTGTAGACGCCTGCCGGGACACCTCGCTCCCCACCGTCCTGCCATGCTCAAGGAGATGGGACCAGCGAGCATGAACCTGCCAACCCGGGAGGGATTATGAGATGATTTGTTTCTGGGCGATGATCTCATCTGATGTCAAACTCTCTCTGCATGTTTTTTTTAATTATTTTTTTTAAGCGTCAACGTGAATGACGTAAGCGAGACGTGACCAGCACATCTTGTCCCATTAAGCACAGCCGAGGGAATGCGTGGTGATCATCATTGCCTAAACAAATTGAAAAAATACTTTATTTTGGGATGTCTGTGAACGTTTTTTTTGTGTGTGTGTGTGTGTGTTTTGGCGGGCCTCTAATGACAAAGCACACCAGTTCATTGCCCTCCTTGCAAAAGCCACTTTTTTTGTGACGACAGTGGCACCATGACTAACGGGCACTCCAATCTTTGATTTTTAACGCTTCACATATGCTGTCTGTGAATGGACAGAAGACCGCTTTGGCTCCATACTCAGTTTTCTACATAGTGGAGTCATGTCTTGTTTATTTTGTTTAACTAAAAACAATACCACACTACAAATGAGGTTTTGCTAAAACATGTCATGCAGCACTAAGCTCTACTGACAAACAGCAGAAGAACAGAGCATATGTTTCTATAGTAATGCTTATTGCAGCATTTCCATACCGTAAACTCTAATCATTTGCCCCCAAAACAAATGCCGCAAAGTTTTGAAGTTTATAAACTCAAACGTATTGGGTTTTGAAAAGCTTCCAAGTTTTAATTACTACATGTACCTTTTGATTTCAGTGAAACAAGTTTATTTAGTCAACTGAAAGATTTGAAAATTTAAAAAAAATAATAAATGACAGCCAGAAGGGTCTTAGCAAACTTCTAAAGGGGGGATAACATGCTCTTTGGGGCATATTCCTAACCTGTACGCTATGTATACTCGTCAAGCAGAGGACCCAAACTCTGCAAATATTGATTAGCACCGCCTCTGTTGCAAGCACTTAATGAGGTTTCTTGAGGTTGATTAGAAGTTAGACAATCTAAAAGGTGTGGGATTATTATGAAATGTGCATAGAACCTATGCAATTGGTGTGGATATTTTTCCAACAAATTAGATGGTTTGCAGGTCGATACCTATTTTCTTGATGGAGGACTAGAATATTTGTTTTCAAAATCACTGCAATGTGTGCACGACTGCTGAAGTCTAATCTATATTGGTTCTCATTGCCATGTATTCATTTGTGAACAATGTTGGTACAATATGTAATAACATAGGCTTCTTATCTTGACCTTGCTCATCCAAAAATGATTACATGGTTTTGTAACATTCATCACCAGACTATAACCTTAATAAGATAAGGCACATGCAGTGATTTTGAAGTCATGGAAATATATTAATAATGGACATATGCAAGTAGGTATATTAGGTTGTGCTAAAATGATGCTGTTAAATTTAATTTAATTAACAAACAAACTAAAAAATTGATAATCAAAAAGTCATTATTTAAATTAATAGATCATTTTGTAAATCTGAGTTTACACTATTCAATCTTGTTTATTCTTTTTCCATCATGTGCACAAAAAGCGATTAAATATACACCTACGAGTATTTTTGGCTGCCATGTTTGTATGGGTTATTGCTCCATATGTTTTAAATTGATAGCAGTTGAAAGTTTAAATTAGGAAAACATGTAAAGGTTTGTTGATCAATTTGGCTTCAATAGCCTTCTATGGCCTTTTTCCTTAGATTTTTCTCTTCTAACATACAGTGAATTGTATCTGATTTAGTGGCCCAATATAAGATATTGAAAACAAATATACAGAACAAAAATTAAACAAGGGGTCAGGTCTAAGAAATGGAAATGCAATCATGAAGCATAAAGTCCCAAAGAATAAAACAAATTAAAAGCGCACAGCAAGCACAATTTGCTTTTTATTCAATAAACTATGCGAGCAAGTGACCTTTTTTTTGGCATTAAATCTTTAATCTCTCTATAGAATGACAAATTGGTACTGTTTTATGAATTTGAGTTTGCATGACTTGTGGTTACAGAACAAATAACATTTATAGCTCAAGGTACTGCAGTACTCTAAAAGTCTGATTTACTAATGTTAAGTGCTTTTCAATGACTTTAAATGTTGTTAGAGTTATGGTCTTACAGTGCGACTTGAACCAAGGATGCATTTTAAAAGATTTGTTCAAATCAAAACACAGGCAAAATGCGGAGATGAAAAGAAAGTAACAAAAAGCGCCAGTGACAAAAAGGTCAACAGGGATCTAATAAAAAGCTGAAAGTAACTGTGACAAAGAGCAAGGCACTACAAGAGAAGGGTTTAACTATAATAACAACACAAAAAACACTCAATATCTGCACAAGGCAAAGAATACTAGACACCGTAGAACAGGGGTCGGGAACCTTTTTAAAAGAGAGAGCCATAAACTACTCTTATTTTCTAATGTTATTTCTAAAGAGCCATTCTCAGAATTTAAAAGTAAAAATATATTAAAATGTGCACTTTAGTTTTTATTTTTTGGTCATTTCACCAATTTTTAATCACAAAAAGTCTCTGATTTCTTTTGACAACTTTGTTATGCTGTTGGTACTCTATCAGTATTACTGAAATGATGCATTCAGAAAAGTAATAAAAATTAAAATTATGATTAAAGTGCTGCTAAAGCTAGTCTCAACGCCACAATGTCAATGTGACAATCCTATTGGTGCATTCAGGACTCGACTCCCTCACTAGTGATTTCCATATTTTACCTCACAGATTAGTGGAAACCCATATGCACCCATGGAAAGAGCCAAATATGGCTCTCGAGCCATAGGTTCCCTACCCCTGCCGTAGAACAATCACTGAATCAAATACAAAACAAACTTTTATCTAGTCAGGAATATCAAGGACAAAGGCACGACATGACAAACTGGACTTACATTTATGCTACTGTTATTTTTTTTTCATGTGGTTTTCATATCGCAATGGTTCTGCTACTCCCCCTACTCCCTTAAAAAGGGATTATACTGTAACCTGGCACTGGCAAGTTATAGCACTACTGCATTCCATCCTTCCTGCTTCCACATTGGAGCGCCATTCCTCAGCACCACTCTTGTAAATTCACAGAAAGCCCATCCTGGAATGGAAATAAACAACACAGACTTGTGGATGTCCAGTTCCGATAGGCATCCCGATATCTTTTTTGTGGAAAATGTGCAAGTGAACTTGGGAAATCAATCCTCTTCACTGAATAAGGACACACATTGTAAAAAAATAAGCGACATTTACCTCTCGTGCGGTGACTTTGCAACCAGCTGGAATAAGTTGGTAAAAGTATCTTTTATGACTTGTCATGACTGGGTAGATTTCACTGTGTTTAAGGCCCATTTTGTACAGTTTTCATATTGTAAATATCTCCAGGACTTGATGGATTGGGACATTGAGTCCCTTTATTTCTAGCTTTAGTTTGGTTTGGACAGTGGTTGGCGTTCTATTTTTTGACTGTTGGCTGGTTGAAATAAGGATTTTTGCATGCTGTCATTGCAAAATTCTGTTCTATTAAAGTTTGTCTCTGCTTCCTGTAAGGTGGCTTGTCTGTAAAAGGGAACAACGCAACGAGGCCTGTGTGCGTGAATATTTGTGTGTGAACGTGCACGCACGTGTCTGTGTTCGGATGTAAAATTCTTCTAAAACACTTTTTGCTTTGAAAGAAAAACAAGACTATTGTCAATGATCAACTGTACGGAGTGTCCCCATTTGCCCCTGAAAAAAATTGACGTAATTTGAAATGTGAATATTTGTGAATGAACTGCACATAAAAGTTAAATAAAAATTGTTCCTACTTATATTTTTGGAAACAAAATTCAAAATGGTTATGTATTGTACTTTAACAATAAAAACTGAACTGTACGTCACAAATGCACCGTACTGGATTTGCGGGGGTTGAAATATTTAGAAATATTTCTATTAGTGGCACATTATAAAGATGCATATCGGGTATTTTTGACTCAAAGTTTCTGGAAAACATGTTAAATTAAAATACTTTATTCATTAAAAAACTCAAAAACACCAAAAAATATAGGTTTATGGACTCCTATTTTAAGCAATAAAAGAGCCCCCTGCTTTTTGTAGAAACATTGTAAAAATATTTATTGTCAACTAAAAAGGATGTACACTCCCCAGGAAAAATATACATGCATGAATATTTAATAGTAGTTAAAAATATTTGATTAAAAGTGGTGTTGATGATAAAGTTTATGCATGAAAAGTATTTTTTTTAATTATTTTTAAAAACACATCCAAAACCAAGCTGAGAGACGAAAATAAAAGAAGTCAATGAAGGTTAATGCATGCAAAAGCACATTATTATAACCAGTTATGGCAATAATGGCTCAAGTACTGAAGGACATGTCTGAACCTGAAGAGCCTAGCGGGTGGTCCCAACCAAGGGCTCTCTGGAGGTATATACTCCTGCAGAGCTTATTATCTGGCTCTTGGTAGTTTCAATTCCCCCATCCACCCGCATACACACACTCTCACACACACACATACACATACAATGCAACGTGCCGCATATTAGATCACATTTAATGGGCCTCCTACTCCAGAATGCTCCGGAACTAATTGAACTGGCATTTGATGGATGGCAAGGCAAACATTAACGGCAGAGTGCAGAGAATGTGAGCATGGTTTTAAGCTGATAAAACCCGGTGCGGAAGTGAGGGTTGACTGCGGCATACATTATTGGGTTACTCAATGATGTGATGCAGGCGATGGACACTGACATGATCTCCATTTCTTGCATTGTAGCACTCTGAAACATACAAGAAATACAAAAGTCTCAACAATGCATCTTTTATTTTTAAGGGAAAATATGAGTACTATCTGCAAAAAAATGATATAAATAAAAAAAAATAACTCAAACACATGAAAGTGTGAGCTGACATACTTCTGGTAAAAATATGTACTAATTCTATGATAAACTCAAATTTAATTTTTGAATAGAGAATTTGAGAGAAAAAGGAAGAAATAAAATGAATTACATCAAATGAAGCAAAATAGACTAATCATAATTGGTCAACATGTTAACAATTAAAAATAAAATATATAAGTCACCACTTAGTATTAGCCTTGTGTTAATAGCCCAGATGGAGGGAGGGGCGCACTAAGTAGAGTGTATCCTTTTTGTTTACTAGCTGGGTTAACAGTTAGACAAAGACCCAAAGGAAAGAAGCTTGTCTTCCTAATTTGAGGGAAAAGTCTCATCTCTTCAAATGGTTGGCAATTTTTTTAAGCATCTGGGTATTAAAAACATGAACGAGGCCATTAGAATTCTCCCCAGCTGCCTTGGTAGCAGTACACACTCTCTTAGGGAGTTCTTGTCCTTTATAGCAATATTTCCATCGAAACAAAGCATGGAGAAGGAGATGAATGAACACTAAAACATTCTCATTGCATGTTTACTTACCTGGAACTTAGCAACCATATCAATTTCATGTCAAGTTTCTGTCTTTCGTCGATTATAATGCCAAAAAACTTGAATTTGGAGTGCATCATCAAAGAACATAGAAGTTCATTTTTGAATGCCCCTTGTATTTCATCAGAAATGTGATTTGCACCCTAGTGACACATGATGGATGAACAGAAAGATGGATATGAATGAATGGATTGATAGATGGGTGGATGGATGAACAAAAGAAAAAATGGATGGAAAACAAATTGGTGGAAGGACAAATAGAAGCATGATTCCATTTTTAGATCTTTTTGTAGTCATCATGCATTTCTCCTGCCTGACAGTTCTTACAAAGGCAGGAAAGAAAACCTGACCCCCAAACACACACACACAGAAAAACAATACCGTCTGAACTAAAGAAATTTGAAATCCTAGTTTAAAAAAAAAGAAGGCAGGATGAATGCTACTGAGCGATTAAGGAAATAATGACTTGATAAACAAAGGTATGAAAGAAAAGACAGTGAAGAAAAGTTTAGGTGGATGAAAGAAATAAAGATAGAGATAGACAGATAGAAGGGAGACAGATGACCTGGGTCCTCCTGTTCCTGTGTACAATCCCATTGATGAGTATGGTGGTAACTAGTGGCAGCCATACCACGAGGAAGGGGATTATGATGTAACCTGCCCGTTTAGCCATTTTGCTCTCCTTTTTATGACTTTTTCTTTCCCTGCTGGCATTGGATGGCAGAATGCAAACCGCACCTTGTATGTTTGGCCTTTCCATTGCCAGTGGCGAGCCTTTTACCACTGGCGAAACAGGATTGGTCACATGCATCGAGGCGAAAACATGAAGACTTGCTACTTTCACTTCACAAGGTACTTTGTCATGTGTCACCCGCCAGGCGAATGGCTTTTCCATGTCGCGTTTGACCAACTGCTTACCTGGCTTTGGGGTTAGGTTTTTAACAGAGGCCCTTTTGTATCCATTAGGTAGTAATATTTGCTAGTTTTATCAGCTTTCTGAGTAGATAGCACCACAATAGATTCATGTGCGGCATCAGGATTGTTTTCGTTCAAGCTTTTTTCCATCCATGAGGAAAAAGACAATCATTGAATCATTTTCTGTACATTGCCATACAATGTCAGCTAAGAGAGTTAAATACTTTCCACAATTTGGTATATAAATACAATTATCGCAAGGTTCTGCGTGGTCCACATCAAAAACTGGCGCATAACATGCACGATGTGCATAAAAAGCAGTGTGTACCAATCGATATCAACTCATTAGAATGTTGGGTGTGTTTGTTATCAGGGCATGCATAGATTCTGATTGATAAAATCTAAGGGTGACAAAGTCAGACAGGACCACCATTCTGAGTTAAGAGAAATCAATTGTCATCAGATGGACGACAAGCTTTGTCTAGATTTGGATTAAATGGGCTGTTCATGATTATCAGTTTATTTATTTTCCATATCACTTATCTTCACACAGATGACAGGGGTGCTGGAGTCGAGCCCAATTCAACCATAGGCAATTGATTGCCAGCCTATTGTAGGGCACAATGAGATGAACAATGATTCCTACTCATCATCTAGAGACAATTTGGGGTGTTCAGTCAGCTTAGCATGCATGTTTTGGGGAGTAGAGAAGAAGGAAGGAAAGAAAACTACCTCCAAAACATGGGAGAGGCCAATTTTTCAAAAGGCAAACACATATAACATAGTGCTGTGTAACAAAAAAAAGCCTCAACGCATACCTTGTCAATGTTGTTGGGGCCAGTGGAACCGAATTTGAGTAGTCTTCCCTGCTGGATTTGGCTTCACTTTGTTGTACGTGGGCAGAATAAGACTTCTGGGATTGATATGGTGATTTGCCACCTTTTCGCATTTCTATGGAAGGGCCGAGCTACACCCAGATATCTCTCAGCACTAATGCGTGCCAATGTGGAGAGCTCCACGCTGCAGGCTAAGGAAAATGAGGCCACTTGAACTGGACAGAAGGAAAAATGTATCAGAGCTGGATGAATGGACAAGACAAAAAGCTACGTAGTAGAATAATTTTCAATTGTGCAATATTTTAGAATTCACTTAGTGAATTTGACTTTTTATACTTTAATATTAATATTTATGTTTGTTTTTTTTACTGGGAAAACGCACTTTGTGGAGTAGCACCAACAATTCCTTTATACGCATCTGTGTATGATGACAATAAAAACTTTGTATTTGATTTGATTTGAATGTGTGAATGGATGACCAAAAGGCTCAACCGATTATAAGAATGATGGTGGATAGATAAAATAACGAATAGTTTGATGAATAGAATAGAAGAAGGGAAGGATGGGTCAATTGATGATGGAGTTAGACTGATGAATGGATAGACAAATGGATAGGTTGATGGATGCTGAATAGGTAAATGAATGAACAGCTGGGAGGGCAACACATAGATAGATAAATGGATACATAGATACAATGGGAATGAGGAATGGATTTGAGACAGTGTTGGTTCCTGACAAGGGCGATTTGGGCGGAGTTTGAGAGGGTGCAAGTGATTGTCTAATAGCTCACCCCAGCCACTAAAGTGCTCAGGCAATCGATTTGAGGGGATCGGGAGTGATTCTTCACAAGCTGATTGGCCCGAGACACAAGGAGCAGGCAGATGGCAGGAGACATGAATTGGGAATCATAAAAAAAAAAACAGAAGGGAGGAACAGGAATTGAATCAAACCACATCATAAAATAAGACAGGGGAACAACAGGAATAAAGCCAATCTAGAACACATACAAAAACAAACCATGAGTCGTAGTGCTTTTAAGTGAATGGATAGATGGATGGGTGACAAATAATCGAAAATGTAATATTATGCAAGGAAAACAAAGAGAGAGAAAGAAAAGAGCAAGAATGGATAGACGGTTAAAATTATAAAATAAAGATAGATGCATAGGGAGTTGGACTGTCAAAACAGATAGGCAGACCAACCAACAACCTGACAGACATCAGAGAACAAAACTTAGCCATCTGGATGTCGCAGAAGTTGTGGTGAGTGCCGGCACTTGGCCAACTATCAAGCAAAAGAATGACAAGTATGGGACAGTCACATACGCATCGAAGCATGTCCACAGCCGCCAGGTTGAACACCTGAGCATTGGTCCACGTCTGCAGGCTCCTTTGCTTGAAAGATCGTCTGGACACTATTTTTCACTGATGCTGCTGTTATCTGGTTGGCGTAGTTTCAACATGTTAGGGCAGATTATGTGTGGCATGCAGAATTTATTTTCCTGTCTTGGCAAAGAGAAGCTTGGCATCATGCTCACCTGCTGCCTGGAAAATTTTACCATTGTGTCCGCGCCTATTCAATATCATCCCGATCATCCCATGGGATTTCATCGCGTTATCATCTATTAAATGCAAATGACAGTTAAAAGAACAAAAAAAAGTTTATTTAAAAGTAGTTCTATATAATCAATCTTAGGACTTTTGCCTTTTTCCAGCATTAAAAAAAAATATTACGCCATTATTCAAGCTTAATAAAAGGCTGCAGTGGTCCAGGGGGATCTCCTGCATATACAAATCAGGAATATTGCTTCTACAAGCGCAGTGTAGTTAACCTACGCTAAGTGCATACTGGATATATATTGACCTGAGGATTTGCTCTAGCCTATTAATTTTCTAGGAACACCTTTGGCTTCTTTATGGTTAAACACCTAACTTTTGGTTATAATACGTGAAATAACAATGTATATTCTATGAATATTTACAGGTAAAATATGTACCGTGATTACAAAATGAATCCTTCTGCTTCCGTGGTTAAATTAATTATCAAAATCAGGTAGGAAAATGTGTGTAAAATCTATTTTAAGTATTATTTTGTTGGCTAGTGAGACATCATGACTCAGTAATAGCTGCAAATATTAAATGGAAATGAATTAAGAATATTTATCTAATTAATTATAAATTATTAGAACACTTCTAGGTTTAATGGAGAAGTGTGTTTAAGTGACTGGCTCCATCTAATTGAGAAGTGTAGTTTGAATTTAGGATACTTGTGCGGGCCATAATCAATGGTATTTTCATCATTGACTGTGAGCCAATAGAAACTGGGCAGTTGGCCATAGTTTTAGAGGAATAGATGGATGAATATGGAGATTTATGTAAAGATCAATGAATAAATCATATAGGCAGAAGCAAGGCTAATAATGTAAAACATTAATGGATTATATACATTCAAAGAGATGAGTGTATGGAAAAATGCATGAATTTATGGTTGGATGGATATACAGTATAAATGATTGATGCAAAATGGGGAAGGATGCCCAAATGGACAGAGAGATGCACAGAAGGAAAGATGGGGGGCTGGACAGATGGTAGATTGTGGGTAGAAGGATGAATTGGTTTTAGAATGATTATTTCTAAGTAGAAACTAAACACTCTATTTCAAATACACACCTGGTCATCATAAAGTCGATTTTACTGTACTGCTGCACTTTCATTCACCCAATAAAAAGGATTTTTGCTGCACTCTTAATCGCAAAGCCAGCTAACAGCTGCCTATTCCATTTGGCCAGCCGAAGGTGAGAAGCTTGGCCAGATGGGGCTTGTTGAACGGATCGAAGTACTGAAGGAAAGCCAAGCTGGAGGATTAAGGCAAGACATTGCATAATCCTGTTTGCCGATAAAGTGTGAAATGCTCTTTGCTTTGGTCGCCAAGATTACCGACTCAACAGCAAATCTGGGATTACATCAATACAATTTATTATTTCTTCTTTACCATTCCAACATTTTATGCTGGACACATTAGTCACAAATGTCACGCGAAATAAGAAGAAGAATATGTAAGAATTGGCATTTTTGGGGCTTTTTATAACAGGCTATTTATTGAAGAAACAGAGTTGCCAATACACAGAATGAATAAACTCACAATGGGCTTCTGTGGGCCATAAAACACACCGATACAAAGACAATTTGGACAGCCCATTTCAACAAAGATGACGAGCACGAAGGCAGAAACCTAACACACACATACAAAAATAACACTAGATGAGTTTAATTTATGTCTTTATAATTTTATAAATTTTAATTTCAATGTTGACTGGCACCCAATTCCATTGTTGGTGATCAGAGTACAATAAGTAAGACATAGTAGGTGTCTTAGTTGCACTTGAGTAGAAGTCACAGGCCCAGGCAAACTAAGAAAAAGTGCAATTTATAGTGTACAAAATCTAATATTTACAAAAAAAAAGTTTTTGAAGGGGAATTTTTCAGTGTAATACACAGTTCTGGGCTATACATGTTAAAATACAGTATCTGTATAGAGAGAGAAATTTACTACGTACTTTAAATTAGTCATTCAATTCAATATCCATTAATTTCATTATATACATGTTTGCAAATCCATTAAAAAGTCAGTGAAGTAACAGTATATTTTAGTATATAAATGAATTCATCCAGAGGAGTTTACAACAAAGCCCACCAGAGAATTGCTCTGATGCAAGATGGCTACCAGTTAATTAAGCCACAGTCATGGTACCACTATTGGTATAATTATGTTCACACAAAAAAAAATCATCACCTAGCACTATTTATCTTCGTAAAGTCAAGATTTTTTGTTCATCTTAATGAGTGTTACTGTACCTAATGAAATGGCCCATTATAGCCATCACGGTTTGACAGAAACAATCACTGACCAGATGAACTGAGGAAAACAACACTCAGCCTGTCTTGGATTGCATGGGTGTGCAGCAGAAGGACTCTTCTTTCTTCCTTTGTCCTCCTTCTGCCTCTCAGCTGTCATTCTCCCTGTCCAGACCACTGAGGTGTTGAAGGCGTCTGTGGTGGTCTCTCAGCATTTCTGTTGTGAGGGTACCTGGGGAGGGGTTTGTCACAGAGGTAGCACCTTATTGGGTCTGTTCATCCTGTTGGAGCAGCTCCTCATGTTTAAGGGCTGCATGCTGATGCTGACCACGGGGGCGGACCCGCGGGGGATGTAGCGGCCGCAGGACAGCATCTCTAGGGTGGCGTCTCGAAACTGAGGGGACGATCAAAAGAATTATCATGCGGAAACCAGCCCAGTCGGTGGAATTGCACCTTAGCAGGAAAAGAGCACCTACACAAATTTACAGTGTTTAGGGCTCATCCAATTTGTATTTTTTGACATTGATAAATGCTTTTTATTATAAATTTTAGAGAAAAATATCACAACAAATGATAGATCCAGAGAAAATACCATCCAATTTTTCAAAAGTCAATTTCTATCCTATATACTAACTGTGACTCTTCCACTTTCTTGTAAAAACATAATGATAAAATCTGTATATATGTATATAAAACTAGTCTTACCTGCTGGTTGGACAGAAAGTAAATGATAGGGTTGTACACAGGGCTGGTCTTGGCGAAATACATAGGCATGGTGGCCAGTAGAGGGGGAATGTGAAGCTCTGGTTGTACCACCACCACCACAGACAGAGCAGTATAGGGCAGCCAGCAAATGAAGAAAGCCACAGTCATAGCCAGGACCATCTTGACAGCGTGGTCCATCTCCTTTTGCAAAGAATGGCCAACCTGCAGCTCCACACTTTTGTTCAACTGAGAAGAAAATAATGTGGTTCGTATGAACACTTTGAGGGACAGTGATTAAAACAGAGGACAGCTACTGAATAAGTACAGAAAGGGTTTTTTGTTGTTGTAAAATTATTAATCATTTTAAAGTATTAATCATCTACTTAAAGCAACATCCAAGACTATAAATTGTTCTTCTGTAAGTGTTTGTCTTATTATATTATATTACAACCAATTCTGGCTGTCCCCTTCGTAAAAATGAATAAATGAAAAAATAGTATACATGGTTAAAAAATAGGAATAGAATTATGTATAATATTCAATTATGGTGATCTAAAAATTGTAAATAGTATCCACTATTTAAAAAAAAGATACCCATTTTCACTTATCAGGAAATTTAAAAGTGATTCACTGCTAGATTTCCCAGTAATCATTGACAGGTAAATCAAGGACAATATCACAATAACAACGTCTATACTTAACAAACTGGAATAATGCAAAAGTATCGATTCTTCTTATTTAGACCGGCATGTAAGGTACCTTGCGCAAAGTCATGAGTACTTTGGAGTAGCAGTAGACAATGACAGTTACTGGAAATATGAAGCACACCAGCGTGTAGAGAATGAGATAGCTGTAGTTGCTCCATGACCGTTCTTCCCAGGCCAAAGAGCAAGACGTCTGTACACCCTCTGGCTGGTATCCGCTCCATCCAAACAAAGGCATCACGGCCCAGAATAAGCAGGAAAGCCAGACGAAAATGAGCCCCGTGGCGCTGCGTCTCATGCTCAGCTTGCGACGGATGCTTGGTTTGCACACCACATTGTAGCGCTCGTACGAAAGCAGGGTCAATGTACATAGCGACACCAGGCCTGGGGAGGGAATTAGACACCGAGTCTAGTAATATGCATTTATTCATTTTCTGTACCGTTTATACTCGCAAGGGTCACAGCCTCACAGGCGGTGCTGGAGCCTATTCCAGCAAACTATGAGCACCAGGCGGGGGAATTTGGTGGCAGCCAACTGCAGGGCACAATGAGATAAAGAACAATTCACCCTCACACTCATACCAAGGGGGGGGGGTTTAGAATGAGATGCCAGAGTACCCGGGGAAAACCCTCGCAAGCCTTGGGAGAACATGCAAACTCCACACAGGAATGTCGTTAGACTTTGCCTTTCCATCGTGATTACTCCTAAATCGAATCTGAAAATTGTTTTTCAATGCCAGGGGCATTGAGCAAAATTAAACAAAGTGTAGTCCCTGGGGGTGTGTTTAGAGTTTATTTAGACACTCTTTATGTTATATTCTGCTTTTTCTTGTCCCAGGTTAAGGTCTTTTGTACCATATTTGCATAAGTAAAGTTTTCAGTGCATACTCACCAAAGTAGTTGACGGCAAATCCCTGGAAGACACAGGCGGTTCTTCCGACAAAGAAAAACCCGTAGTAGTTGGTGACGGTGACCACAAGGGAGCCACAAAGGCCGATCATTAGGTCGGAAACGGCCAGGCTCAGAATGAACACGTTCATTGGGTGCAGCAGAGTGGGGTTCCTCAGGGACACGGTGATCACCAGACCGTTGTTGAACACAGTGAGCAGTGTGTTGATGAACATGAGGAAGGACAGGATGCTGTAGCCCACGCGTGGGAAGACAGTGGGTGCCTCGGCCTCCGAGCTCCACGCCGTGCTGTTGCTGTCCATGGTGTGAGTGGCCGCGTGGCAAGTGCGCTCAGTTACCCAAGCTGCTTTGTCTTATCATTTCTGATCTTCCATGCATTTGACTTTTATGCTCATGGTGACAAATTGGATTCTGAGAGGATTTGGGGAGGAGATTAATTCACATAAAACCTACAACTTTAATCCTAATTGAACAATGCAGTGACTACACCTGATTCGGAGGACTACCTTGTAGACCTAAAATGTGTTGCATGGACGCTCGGATTTGTTTACAAGTACAGTACTTGTGCGGTGTGATTTCATTTGATACTTCTGATTTGAACTGATATTTCTTTATAGGTCAAGGTGATTTGACCTCTGAACCTCTGAACACATGGCTGACTGTGCAGCATTTAAAGGACATTTTTAATTGTTATTTTGTCCTGTAACTCTTTTGTTACAACCTGCTGACACATTGTAACACTCTAAGATGGTCTGGTAACTTCCATTTATGTGTATGTAGATAAAAACTAACTTGCTAACATTTTCAAAAATACTGTAAAGCAGGAGTTCACATAATTGTTTATTTTGACATTTAACAAATCTGGGTGGACATATGACACCCATCTATTGAAATCAAATTTTTCCAGCGCTTTTCCCTTCACATAAATTAAGTGTTACAACAACACACACAGTTCAGAATCCAATAAATAATTCAAAATTAAAATATTTGTAACACATTTTTAACATATATTCGCAACAGCATTTTACACAAAGGTAAACATGAAAACAAATCTGTGAAATGAATTCAAAGGGTCTAATTATGGCAATTTAAATACAGAAAAAAAGCCACAAAATACAAACACCAAACTGTAAATAAGAAGCCAGGAACTTTAAGTATAGTACATTCTGGTGGATCAGTTTTGAATGAAAACAAGACTATAATTAAAAATGAGGTTAACAAACATGAGTTGTATCAAAGTTGTTATTTCAACACACTTGAATATAGTAGCCATAATGTAAAAATATTATGATCTTTCTTTATCAGCAGGGTTTCACAAACATAAACACACCACAGGCTTTGCCCACACTGCAGGCTGAAGCGACCCATTTTTTTTTTTTGTGGTCGCATATTTTGTTTTTATAGGAAAGTTAAGACAGGTCATTGTAGATCAGTACGAGGATGAAAACTCACTAAAATATTATGTCAAACGTATTATTCTAACAATAAAATTTCACTATCATTCGTAATTGTATTTTGGCTTTCATTTTGAAAAAAATGTCCTTTTGCGGTTTTGCATTTTTATTTATAATTTATTAGTACTAATAATGGCATGAATGGTTGTGTGCCTCCTTGTGCCCTGCAAATGGCTGGCAATCAATTCAGAGTATACACAAGAACTATCTGGGATACTCTGCAGAAGCCCTTTGGACCCTTGTGAAGATAAGCAGAAAAGAAGATGAATGTTTTGTTGTGAGGAAAAAGCACTCCCACAATCTTCCCATGAAGTACACATTTCTCTAACTACAATGAGATATCTCCTTAGCACTTGTGCGAGAAAGGTGTGCTTGGATTGAACTGGCCTGGGGCTGACTGTCCTTGTCCAAAAGGGGACTCATGCTGCAGGGGGGTTCGTCGTGGAAAGAAGGTGTGCTGGAAGTCGTAGTTGAGCAGGCAGCTGATGGACGCCATGTAAATATCAGCGAAACGAGAGAGTCGTCGAGAGAAGTACGTGGGGTTGTGGTAGGTGCGGAACAGACTCCCAAAATGACAGTTAAACAGCTCCTTGGTTTGAGGCCTGTGAACAAAACCATTATGTAGGCTCCATATAAGAAAGCACCTTGACTTTGGAATTTATTCCGTGGCAGAATGTCTTCATTGAAATCCATTACAGTGCCCCAAATTCTTCAATATTTAAAACTGTTGTATTTCAATTATATTGAACAACAATAAAGAGAGAATCTCCTTTACCTCATAGCTTCTCGCTCTCTTATCCACTCGTCCACCACAGACTGCGAGATGGGATCTCTGTGGACCTGTGTGATTAGTTTAGTGTGAGGTCATGACTCTTCCCAGCATACGCAAAAGGCCCATGCACACACGCATTAAATGTGTGATGTGTACAAAGTCAAGCGTGGTGTGTTCTGACCTGCATCTGCTCAATGAGGCCTGTCAGTGCCTGTATCCAGCTGATGGTGTGCACATATGTCTCTGTGTTCATGATCTTGATTTCCTTCCTCAGCTCAGGGATAATGGCTCCTGTCCTCCAGCCGTGCTTCAGGGTTAAATCCTAACGAGAAAAAAAAAAAAGAGTACGAACCATACATTGTCAATTCTAATTGTAATACTTCCATGATATAGTATTAATTTATTCTCAACATTCTGTTATCTTCATTTTGTAACATTTCTCTTGCTTCAAGTACGCGTGTCTTAATTCTGTCTCTGTGCATCAGACGTGTATAGATAGACCCCTAGTGGTGCTCAAGCATTTTGCCTATTGCCCCAGAGGGTTAGTTTGTCCTTTAAGCTTGAGGGCAACAAACCGATGGCCCACCTTCAAAAGATTATGGTATACAGCAGACCTGATTTTCATTCACAGCAAGTTGTCCTGGCCCTAGGGAAGCAAAGCAGCCCCAATCTACCACACTGCAAAAACCAAGCTTTATAAAGTTGGCATTTAATCAAATGACTTTTAAGCAAATATGAAGACAGTCAGTCCTGTGTTCTTTTGAGACAGCAATGGTTTTTGCCTGGTAACAAACACCCATGAATGTAATTTTTGGCCATTGTTATACTTTTCTATGTTCTTTCTTGTCTCGGGGGAACTTAAGTATTCACAGAAAACTTACAGTAATGATCCCCAATGCTATGAACTCTGTCCAACTAGGCTGCCTGCGAGCTACGGTACTTATGTTATGCACGGTGTACCAACACGGAGGATACTCTGTCTTCCTAAATAAGCGAGGTGACATGTTTGACAGCTGGCCGCTGGCCACCAGCGGCGAGGCATCGTGCCAAAGATGTTAACTCTGTCTCTCATTAACATCACTTAGAGCTGATCACACACTCGTTCACATATTAATAATACTGTTGTGGCTACAAAAACTAATGATGCCCACTTTCAACTCAAAGACAGTTGCTGGCCAATCTGCTTGGATGCAGGTTGTAATAAGCATCACTGACAAAAATGGCTAGAGATATCATGCACTATACATATGCCTCATTAAGGTGTGAAGTAGATCCCTATTTTTGCGCCACATAAATCTGACAATTTGTTACAATCTACAAGAGGGGTCTCAAACTCAGTTTTGTCTGGATGAACGTGGGCTACATTAAGATATAAAAGTACATGTAATACTGGTTTCTCAGTCTTTATATATCAAATTTGAAAATATATATGGTTCTTGAGGACATTATTGCCGTCATGCTCTCATCACTCTGCTACTTTCCATAAGTACTTCTCAGTATGTCTAGTTGATGAAGAGAAGAACCTGCTGCCCCTCAAACTGACTTTGGATAAAGCCTAATAAAATGGATATATATTGTAGTGATTTGCATGACAAGTCTGGTTGGTGTCAACATAAGCTCAAAGACTGGGGTGGTCTCTCTCTCACACCATACCTAAAATGGGGTATCGCTGTCATCTGCTGGCAGTTGTAAAGCATTAAAAATATTTCCACACTTAAAAAATTTACAGTGAAGCTGCGTCAGGGATTTTATATTGTGGGTGGGTGTGAATTGTATGCCTGCAATAAACGGGGTTACACTGTATTTTGACGACGACGCTGTAACTCAACTTTGTCATATCATGTTTGAGTGCTGCTTACTGCCAAGTCGCTGTAGATGTGATCACCAAAGTACAGCACTTTGGATCCTCGCCAGCCAGTTAGTCGCAGGAACTCATAGAGGTTTCCCTTTAGGTGATTAAAAACATAATTTATTCATTAAAAAAAGGCGGATTCATCCAGCTTCTCATATGACATATCATTCTTTTCAACTACTATTTTCCAACAGAGTTGGTAGGAGATGGTTGTGAAAGCTGGCAAACTTTCAAATGATAGGACCAATAGGTAAAGGGGAAAATACCAGTTACATTATCACAGATGTGCACACATTCAAAACATAACCGATGGCAAATTAAATAGATCATCATCATCATGCTAGGTTTTTTTTTAGGATGTGATGAATCAGTCCAACAGCAGTTTATAGCAACAGCTAAAAATGTAAGTTCAAATTGTGTTCAATTTATGAGTCTAGTTTTTACTACTAAACTAAAATATTGTCTTATTTACATGTTGTTGGCATAGCAAGTTGCTCAAGGCTTTAAAATCCCATACAGTTCTACTTAAATATGACTTTTAAAGACTAATCTGCAGGGTAACCAAGACAAATGTACTTTTTACATCCAGTTCGGTGCATGCCACTGAAAGTTGAAATTAGCAAAAATGAGCGGTTGACCCCTGGTATCACCTGTAAATACTTTTCAATTATTCTTTCAGTTAGCTTATTTCTAGGTCATGTTCACAAAACCTGCACTAACTTGGTTGGAGTACTTATGTTCACTTTTGAATCTTCATCATCACATGAAATGTATTAATTTATTTAAAAAAAAAACAGTCCCCATTAGAAGTCCACCAGATTTCACAACCATTTCATGTGAATCCAAGCACCTGTTTGTAGATCTTTCCCTTTTCCAACTTGTGAATTCTGTCCCAAAGTAGAGCACCTTTGTCAGTGACGCGTCTGAAAGGCCTGCAACCACAAAGATAACTCACCTTTAATAATGAAGCCATCCAGTTTTAGGGCAGACCTTCTGCTGTGAGGATAAAAAAAATCATTACACACATACAGAAAGACACTTACTTTCTCCTGTCATTGAAGAAACTGGGTTTGTCAGCCTGAACTATAACTACATCAAAAAGGTCCCTCCAGTCACTACCGACAATGTAGTTCATGCCTCGATCCCTAAGGAGTCCAGAAAAAGAGTTTCAACTTTTTATGCAGGGCAATGGATAATCGCATGGACATCCATAAAGTGATAAACATCAGCAGACATGGCCTGAAAAAATGTTCAACAAGATCATAAATACACAACCAAATGCCATCTTCAGAGACTTGCAATGATATTTTTTCTTGCTTTGTCACTAGTGCATCATTTTGAAACTAGCTGCTCAACAATAAATATAAAAAACTTGTTCAACAAGAGTAAAACTAACAAATCTAAAATCAGAACACATTCAAAGAATAATCTAGTTCCAACTTCTCACTAATTCCCTAAACTAGACATTAGTGAATGAATCACAATACACATTTTAAATGTGCAGGGATGAAGGATAAAACAAAGAATGTTTCATATTCTCTCTATAACTGGATTTTCACCTATGGTGGGTTTGTAAAGGTGCAATGAAAATCTGCTACATGTCACATTATAAGTACTATAAAATGAAATCAGTCTTTACTAGAGCTGAAAATACTGTAAATTTTACTGTAGCTATTTATACATTGCAGTAATAGCCAACAAGAGGTCCACATTACAATTCTGATGTTGTATTATAGGACAGATGGATATGTTTAACTGATTTTAGTTGATTTAGGTAGGTTACTACGCCACCAAGTGGCGATATGTGTAAACATGCATAACTCACACAAAGTCGAAAGGGCTGTTTGTGATGAGGAACATCTTCTTTCCGTGTTCAGACAACTTCTTTAACACAGCATGGCTCTGCTCACCATAGCAAATGTATTTTCCTGCAAACACAAACAAGATAATATAAAGATGTGTTTTTATTTTCATTTATTTGTATTGGTTGGGCTCACTTTGATAAGCAATGTTCTGTTCAAAAACGCACATTACCAATATCAGCCTCCACAGCACGATACATAATGCCCTTAACGTGAACATCTCTAATGGCTTCCTGGAAGGAAGGGGGATAAAAAAACAACAACTCAAACTTATGCAAGTAAAAACAAAGAAATAAAATGAAGAAAGACAGCCTTTCAAAGTTATGAGTTTTGTTAAAAGCTTTTTGGAAGTTGGGTTGTATCACAAAGATTTCTCAATAAAATTGAAAGAATACAGATTTGAGGGAGTGGCAGCAACACTCAATTTTCATGGATGTCTGGCCGATAAATTGATTCAACCAATAAATTCTGGGTTTTTTTTTGTGGGACTAGTATAAAACGTCATTTAATTTTGTTCCCTACTCCGGCTTCAACTTTCGTGGAAGTTTTGAGAATCTCCATAATTCTGATAGTTGGTTCTTTTGATATTTGCAGTTCAGAATATCCCAGATTTTGCTTCTATGCAAAAAAAAATCTTGTATTTTTGGACAATAACTATAAAGAGGTTATAGAATAACTTAAAAACCATCAACCATCCATCTATAGATCTTAGGGCTGACTTGCTTTGGTTTAGAATTAGAATCTGTCAAGATGGTGCCCTTGAAAAGTCATGATTATCACTATTGAAACACCATGGGTGTGTGTGAGCTCTTAATGACAGCGATCCATCAAAGATGATTGAGTGTCACACAGAATAAAGGGAACGCCATGACAGCCCCAATCAAAAGGACGAATGGCGTCGGTCTGTGAGTGCCAGGTTTTTTTTTTTCCTGAGCTGGCAGCACAGATGTCCAAAGGAATGATTACACGTTTATAATTAGCAACTAGTCCCAAATGTTAAAAATAGAGAGCAGTTGGATGCTCTGTATATCACACTCACATGTCACTAAACAACAAATGCGCAAATGAGACTTTTTGGAATGTGCGTATACACACGGGAGGATTCACATCTCGCCAAAAAATGATTCAAGAGCTGAGTCAACAAAGCGCTTGTTACGGACCCACGGCCAACAGCAGATAACAGTCAATAGAACCTGGGGCAGTACTTTTCGTTTTCTTAATTTGAGCGTTTATGTGCATAAAGAGTAAATTATACAAATAGAAAAAGTGTTTTGTTTGTTTTTTTAAAGAAATTGCTGGGTTTGCTGCTATTTGTGATTGTTTCATAAGAGAAATCACAAAAGTAGTGAATTATTTTGCACTGCAAGTCAAGTAGAGCAAATATTGACAATATTGGCTGGCCACCAATTCAGGGTATCTCACGCCTGAGGCCTTAAGTCAGCTGGGAATGGATCCGGCACCCCCTACAACCCTTGTGAGGGTAAGCAGTTCAAAAAAAATGAATGAATGAATATTACATGCAGGGATATAAAATAGGAAAACACCTTTAACTCAAGTTGCTTTCTTTTTTAAGTGGGCAAGTGTATACAGGGTATAACACAAGTTATTTCACCTTGACGTCTTTATACAGGTGCACAGGCTCGTAGTCAATGTTATGCTTCAAGAAGAAGTCGTTGACGCACGATAAGAGGGTCATCTCTGGCAGCGAGAAAATGTCCATGAACTGTTTCATGGAGTGACTGTGAGAACTCTGCAGGAGAAAGAAAAACATAAGCATAAGCTTTAGTACGTCAGAATTGGAAACTCTCTGTTCCAGCATCATCAGTGGGAAAATGAGGAGACAGTTTCAAACTGTTTGAGTCCCTAGGAGGTAGAAAATAAGTCCCATCTCACCTTGCCGTAGAAATCGCTCATAATATCAAGTGGGATGTGGCAGCCATCGTACATGGCGATGACCTCTTCGTCAGGGACTGGATTAAGACCCCTGGGGACAGGCATAACCAAACTTCAATACAAATAAAATAAGGCAGTAGGACTTTAAAAGGAATACTCAATAAATAATTTATTTTTATTAATTTATTCAAAACGGGACATTATTCCAAATTTCCAGTCTAGACGATGCACTAATGTTAACTGACCACATAAAAAATACTTTGGTAAAAATAAATTTGTATAACTTTAGGTTGAGTAAAATGTATTTTTTGTTGACATTAATATTAAATTAATTATATTTTATTAAGTCCCATTTGTCTCTTTTGTGATTCCGAGACAATTTACAATATTAAACACATCAATGCAAATTAGAAAATAAATATAATAAATATATATTTGAGTCAAGACATTAGTATGCTTTGGAATAAATGGAAGTAAAAAATGTGAGAATTCAAACATACTGCTGGTGCTCATGTTGGTGACATTACTCACACAAAATGTGCAATTGTGTTTTCACTAAAAATGGGGTTAAAAAAATGTGATTTCGGGAATTTCATTTTGTCAATAAAATGTGGTAACATGAAAAAAATATACTCTCCAGCACTCTTCAAGATTAAACTCGATTATTAGCAGTATTTGATTAATGGTCTACCACCGCAACATATACTCCAGCATTGCTGATACCTGTAAACAGTGCCTAGCTGGATGTAGTGGAACGCATCGATCTTCATCAGCAGTGCCTATCACAATACAATCAATGTTCACTCTATTTAGTCGTAGAAAACATGCAGTTTTTCTTCATCTAAAACAAAATAAAAGTGTAAAGTTCTTACCTTTTGAACATCATAGTGAAGGCCCCTCACAGCGAAATTAGGAATATACTCATAATCTCGCAGACCCTCTGGATACTGAAAGACATTGAAATTTTCATGATCTAAAATCAGTGAAATTTGTGATAAAATTCCAATTCAATTCTCATAGTTTGTATGAACCTTTCAGAATTTATTCTTTCAATATAAATGACTCCGCATGTGCAATATGGAGAATGAACTATTTAAAAAATGGTCTCCCTATGCTGCAGATCACTTTTTTTTGCATCCACATGTTGCATACATACTCTGTGCTTGTTGATGAGGATGTCTCTGGCTATGGTGAAAATAAGCGTGTGGAGGTGGCTGGAGTAAAAAGCCAGCGTGTAGTCATAGTCGAAGCCATAGATTTCGGTGTCCCGCAGGCTCATCTCGTTGTTTGCAAAGATGGTGTCCGGATTCACGGAGGCACTGGAGATGGACGGCATGACATCTGATACAAGACACATAGCAATTGTGTTACATATTTATAAAAATAAATGTTTAATAAAATACTACTGATTTCAATGTAGTTCTTTGGCACCAACACACCAAAAATCACATCATATCTCATTATTTGTATGAAGGATTTTTATTAGCGCACTTCAATGTAGTAATTTGTTCCAAAACAACAAGTAATGCCTTTCTTGCTTTGTCTGTAGTATGTCTAAATCAAATTTTAGGATGTGATGTCTTTGGATGAAAGTCTCTGCTGTAACATTTTAAGTACCCAGTCTATGCCTATGAGACTGATAAGGCACAAAATATCTATTTAAATACAAAGATAGCATTGGGTTCAGACTTTTCCAGTGCAAATGATATTATTGCACAATTGCTTTGTGCAAATAAAGGCATATCTGGGGATTATTTACTTTATCCACTAATGTAATGGAATAAACAAAACCAAGTATTTTCCAATCGTTGCACATGTGAAATAATATAGAGTCTTACATTTTGAATTTAAAAAAAGCAAGAAAAACTTATACAGCACAGATGGATGAATGTATGGACAGACAGACAAGGTCTACACATCTACCTGTCATGTTTGTTAATTTAAATATATAACTCGTTGATAATATATTAATACCTAAACCTCTAACCCTAACACTAACCCCAAATTAAAATCGATGCTAAAACAAGATGAATGAAAGGGTAAAAAAAAAACGTAATAATAATAATAATAATATATAATAATTTACAATGCTACTACCTTCTGTGTGTTTTTTGGTCTGGTTGTAAACAGACCACAGGCTCTCTGCGGTGCTGCTGCACGGAGAAGATGGGCAGCCGGTCCGAGCCGAGATAGACAGACGGGAAAGTAGTTCACGCCGTCCACGAGACACTGCCCCGAAATAATGCGATGCCTTCAGGACGTGGCGACCAAGTAGACTGGCTCTCCCTTGCGTCAGGAGACCTGACAAGGGCGCCATAATATTCTTCTTAGATTAGTGCAGCCCAGATAGAGTGGCTTGGAAACTCACAAGGGCGAATGACAGCGTAAACCGCGCCGTGACGTGCACAACCCCAATATGAAAGTAGATGTTTGATGCACGCAGTAAATCAACGAGGACAAGCGTTGTCACATATTGGCCATTTTGGGGCGGGAATATTCACTAAACACTGCGTTTACTTAATACGTAAGTACATTAAATGGATCTTATTTTAGATATTAAACCTGAAAAGGTAGGGTTTGTGTGTGCCTAACCCAACCCTTTAACCCTAGGGTTAGCGTTAGGGTTAGGGGTTATGGTTGGGGTTTGATTTAGGGTAAGTGTTAGGGCAGGGGTAGGGAACCTATGGCTCGGGAGCCATATGTGGCTCTTTTGATGGGTGTATATGGCTCTCTGCTAACCTTTGTGGCAAAATATGAGTATCGCTGGTGAGAGACCTAAGTCCTGAACGCACCAATGGGAGTGTCACGCTGGAACTGTGGCACCGACATTTCTTGTGCCTTTTTAATCATAATTTTCTACATTAGACTATTCTGCATGCATACTCTCATTAAAACTCATTGATTAGCAACAGCTCAAAATGTTCTAAAAAAAATCAGACACTTTTTTTATTTTCAAGGTGAAATGATTAATAAATCCACACATTTTCATGTATTTTTACTTTTAAATTCTTAGTATGACTCTCGGGGAATAATTCCTGTTCATAATCTTTGATGAGAACGACTTCTTGATGTTAATTGATATAGGTGACGGGTTAAATTAGAATATTTTCAGATAGCATTAGGGTTATCGTTACGGTTGGGGTTAGGGTTTCATTTGTGGTTAGGGGTCCAAAATTAATAATTGACGTGTTTGACAAGGGTAAATGAGTTATATATTTAAATTAATAAACATGACAGGTAGTTGGGCTAACCCTGTCTGTCTGTCTACCATTCCATCATTTTTCCATCCTGTATAAGCGTGTTGTGCTATATTTTGATTCAGAGTACGACTACATATTCTTTTGCCTGGTAAATAGTATTCATATGTTAAATATGATACATTCGAGTAATTAATTTTCTTCAAATATGAAAGGCATGCCTTGTTATTCTTAAAAGAAATGGCACAATTGCGTTATTTACTGTTTTTTCTTATTGTGCTTTTATTGCATTTAGGTTTTGCAACGTGTACCCATTTACGATTAAACACATGTTGCATAATAACATATACAAAGTTAGACGCAAATTAAGGGGGGTGTCGGCCAATGATGGCGAGCCACGATTTTAGGGTATCGACTTATGATGTGCACGCTGATTGGCCAGCGTTCCTCTGTCATCTCTGTTTCGATTGGGCCACAGTAGTGCGTGGTGCGTCCCCATTGGTCGAATGCTGCGCTTTTAGCTATGCAGCGTTTCCGAAGCAGTTCATTGTCAGTCTCTCGTGGAAAGGTAGGGGCGTGCAACCCTTCACTTTTTTTGTCTACATTGAAGGCAGTCAATATCTCATCTTAAAATGAAGCGGACGTGGGTCTTAGGACTTCTCGTCGGGTTGTTAGCCTTCGGTGAGTAAGCTCCATCACTATATTGTTTTAATAGAAATGTTCACATACTGGGATCTTTCTATGATTAGCCGCTTAGCTAGCAGTGGTTATGTGAAACGTATCCTTCTCATTTCTAGTGCAAAAGGTATAAATTGTCCGATTTCAGTTAGTGATTTTCACTCGTCATTCTCTGTCCATCATCGGTGTAACATAAGGTTGCCTTTGATTCTAACATTCCTGCTTTCTGAAAGTTTATCGTCAAATTTTGTCTTTGGACCTCACTGTACAGACTTACCTTTTTCCTTATTGCATGCATTTCATGACTTTTTTCTTTTATTTTCTGGCTTTGTTTCGTATTCGTGATCATCATTTGGTTGTTACCTAATACGCCCCCTCCTGTGCACTAGCCTTAACAACTAAGCATTTCAAAAATACACATGTAGCCAAGCATCTCTAAATTACATGTGACCAATTGACCATTGTGCTTCTATCCAAGCTGCTGTGAGGGCCGACGATGAAGTGGACGTGGACGGCACCGTTGACGAGGACCTGGGGAAAAGCAGGGATGGCTCCAAGACCGACGATGAGGTTGTACAAAGGTTGGTGATCTTTCTTTAAAAATTGTATACTCTACAGTGAATGGTCTATTTGCAAATTTTTAAGACATTTATATATGGCCTTTAAAGTTTAAAAAACACTTTGGATCAGTAATTGATGAATGCATCATTCATTTACACATTGGTGAGTTTATATCTTTGCCAGTTTCTTGAAGTGAGAAGAGAATTGTCCACTAGATGTCAGAAACGAATTACATGTTGACATTTGTTTCCTCATACATCAATATGATCCCAAATGAGATGTAATTTTATTAAGGTGCCATGGCTGCTGACAGGCATGCTTAGTCTACCTGTTAATTACTACTTAAATATACCATCATCCTGTGGGTAACAAAATGATTAAGTTTGGGTGATCACAAAATGACATCGATGTGGTTCAACTGCGCTTAAGCTGCAGCTTGATTGGCCTTTCTTCCGAGAGCAAATGTGGTGTAGGTACACTCGATAGTCTATTTGCATATTATAAGAAGTGACCTCACAGCTTACTGATGTGCAATGTCTCTTTTCCTGACGCTACTTAGGGAGGAGGAAGCCATTCAGCTGGATGGACTGAACGCAGCCCAGGTTAAGGAACTTCGAGAAAAGTCAGAGAAGCATGTCTTTCAAGCTGAAGTCAACCGCATGATGAAACTGATCATCAACTCTTTGTACAAGAATAAGGAGGTGAGCAAGCTTTGTACCCACCCACGTGCAGGTTCAGGTTTGATGCTAAAATGTGTACATTTGCCATTTCAGATCTTCCTCAGGGAGCTGATCTCCAATGCTTCTGATGCCCTGGATAAGATCCGTTTGTTGTCACTCACTAACGAGGAAGCGCTGGCCGCCAATGAAGAGCTGACCATCAAAATTAAAGTATGGCAATCCAGACTCTGATTAAATGTGAAAGGTCAAATGTGCTAACATGCGCTTTTTGTGTTCTCCAGTCTGACAAGGAGAAGAACATGCTCCATATCACGGACACAGGCATCGGCATGACCAAAGATGAGCTGGTCAGGAACCTGGGCACCATCGCCAAGTCTGGCACCAGCGAGTTCCTCAACAAGATGACGGATATGCAGTCGGAGGACCAGTCCACCTCAGAGCTGATCGGACAGTTTGGCGTAGGCTTCTACTCGGCCTTCCTGGTAGCCGACAAGGTCATCGTCACCACCAAGCACAATAACGGCACACAGCACATTTGGGAGTCTGACTCCAACCAGTTCTCCGTCATCGAAGATCCCCGTGGAGACACACTGGGCCGTGGCACCACAATCACGTAGGTTGAAATTATTTGGCCAAATTAGCCAAGTGGGAAGCTCAATGTGTTCTCTTCTACAGACTGGTGATGAAAGAGGAGGCATCCGACTACTTGGAGCTGGAGACCATTAAGAACCTCGTCAAGAAGTACTCGCAGTTCATTAACTTCCCCATTTATGTTTGGGCCAGCAAGGTAATAACATTATTTTTGTATTCTATTAAAGGCATTGCACACATGGTCATATTTTTTCTGGTTCTTCACACATAGCTAATCTTGGAGAGTTTGGCTAAACTTAGTTTGGTTAGGACTGCTTTATGGGTCAGCTATAGACACAAAATGGCTCTACAACGTTAATACACTTGATTTCTTTAAAACTAATAATGAATTATTGATTTTTCTGGTAAATTGGTTTACACTGAATTATGAAACTACAAGTTAAGTTGTTATGTCCTTCAGACTGAGACTGTCGAGGAACCTATTGATGACGCAGAGGAAACAGATGCAACAGAGGAACCAGAAAAGGAAGCTTCTGAAGATGAAGCTGAAGTTGAAGAGGAAGAAGAGGAAGACAAAGACAAACCAAAGACCAAAAAAGTAGATTTTACACTAGTCACTGTGCCAAATATTGAAAAGCTTTGAGTATTTTTTTTTTAATTTTCCCTCCTTTTTATCAGGTTGAGAAGACTGTATGGGACTGGGAACTTATGAATGACATCAAGCCCATCTGGCAGAGACCAGCAAAAGAGGTTGAGGATGACGAATACAACGCCTTCTACAAGACTTTTTCAAAAGTGAGTTGTGCACATTGACATGGTAGATACAGCCTGTTTGATGTTAAAATACATCTTTTTAAGAACCTCTTCCATAGTGGACATTGTGCTTGATGTGAGGGTTTATGCAATCATGTGAAATTGGCTGAGTGTTTGAATTTACAACTTTCCAACAGGACAGCGAAAACCCTCTAGCTCACATCCACTTCACGGCTGAGGGAGAAGTCACCTTTAAATCCATCCTGTTTGTGCCTACCGCTGCTCCCCGTGGCCTATTTGACGAGTACGGCTCAAAGAAAAACGACTTCATCAAGGTGAGAATAGATTAAAGAGCTGAAATATTTTACATCACAATTATGGCTGAACTCATTGCAATTATAAAAATGCTATCATCCTTAAATTGTATCACCTCACCACTTGTCAATGTGATAAACCATTTTCACCAAATTTTGTCTAAACTATTGGTTTATTTCAGCTTTTTGTTAGGAGGGTTTTCATCACTGACGACTTCAACGACATGATGCCTAAATATCTCAACTTTGTCAAGGGTGTGGTGAGTTATTTTTTACTCTGTGGTATTGTTTCTAACTATTTGCACTGCATTTATATATTTTACTCCACTCCCCCATATTAGGTCGATTCTGATGACCTTCCCCTTAATGTGTCCCGAGAGACTCTTCAGCAGCACAAGCTCCTCAAGGTGAACCCATTGAAAATGCTTGTATTTACAAATTATAAGCCCATTTTTGGGGCTGTCTATTTTTCTTATTTAATTTTTTCTGCCCCGCCATCAGGTGATCCGTAAGAAGCTGGTGCGCAAAACTCTAGACATGATCAAGAAGATTGCAGAGGAGCATTACAACGACAAGTTCTGGAAGGAGTTTGGTACCAACATTAAGCTGGGAGTCATTGAAGACCACTCCAACCGCACAAGGCTTGCCAAGCTGCTGCGCTTCAACACATCCCACAGCGACACAGTTGTGTCCAGCCTCGAACAGTATGTGGAGCGCATGAAGGAAAAGCAGGACAAGATTTATTTCATGGCCGGCACAAACAGAAAGGAGGTATATGGAGCGAGAGTATAATTATCCTCAGGGCAAAATGGCCATGTGCTGCTGACTCTATAACATTAGATCCGACTGCATCTCCCTTCCAGGCTGAGGCTTCCCCGTTTGTGGAGAGGCTACTGAAGAAGGGGTATGAGGTGATCTACCTGACGGAGCCCGTGGACGAATACTGCATCCAGGCCCTGCCAGAGTTTGACGGCAAGCGTTTCCAGAACGTGGCCAAAGAGGGCATCAAGTTTGATGAGAGCGAAAAGGCTAAGGAGAGGCGTGAGGCTCTGGAGAAGGAGTATGAGCCTCTGACCACCTGGCTCAAGGAGACGGCGCTCAAGGACAAGGTCAGTTGAAGTGAAAATATTTCACTTGGTGTGACCCTGCACATGCCTAACCTCATTTTAAGCAAGGTTCAAATATTGATCATTGAAGCACTTATTTTCCATTTAATTTTTTTTTTCAACCTTGTATTTTATATATGAAATAACAATTTTTAAATCATAGTGTAAATTATGTATAAGTACGCATTTGTATGGCACTATAAATGTCGCTTCATTTATATTTTAGTAAATTTGCAATGATCTTGACTGATACATTTGTTAAATATATGTGTAAGGTTTTTTTGTGCTCTTTTAAAAACTTTCATTACCGCTTACATTTTTTTGCCTCGATTTTGGGCCTCTGCAGATTGAGAAGGCACTTTTGTCCCAGCGACTGACCAACTCACCGTGTGCACTGGTGGCTAGTCAGTATGGCTGGTCAGGGAACATGGAAAGAATCATGAAGGCGCAGGCCTATCAAACAGGAAAAGATATTTCCACAAAGTGAGTTAACAAAAACTAATATGGTCAAATACACACACCCACATGAAAAAGTGGTCTAACTGACACCAACATTGCAGTTACTACGCCAGCCAGAAGAAAACATTAGAAATCAACCCAAAGCATCCCCTCATCAAGCAGATGCTGAAACGTGTCAATGTAAGTGCATCTTCGGCCTGAAAAATGAATGTACAGACAATTGCAATGGCACACAATTTTTGTGATGAAATTAAAACAATTCTACTGCTTCAGTATAACAGTACATTTCTGTCAACATAGGATGATGCAGAGGACCAGACGGCATCAGATCTGGCAACAGTCCTCTTTGAAACTGCCACTCTGCGGTCGGGCTATCAGCTGGCCGACACCAAGGCGTATGGCGACAGAATAGAACGTATGCTGAGACTCAGCATGAACATACCTTTGGAAGAGCAGGTCAGTTATAAAATGTCTAATAAAGGCATGTAATGTCAACAAAAGAGGCATTCGTATTTAAAATGTTCTCTTATTTGTATATATAGGTAGAGGAGGAGCCTGAGGAAGAACCTGAAGAAGAGACGGCGGAGGACTCTGACGATACTGAAGAATTTGAAGATAAATTAGAAGAGGACATCATGGACGATGAAGATGAAGCTGTAAGAATACACGACATTAGAGAAAGAGATCACGTTTTTCTGTTTTTCTTGACATTCCCTCAATGTTTCTTTGCAGGATGCTACAGAAAAAGATGAACTGTGAGAAGCCAGTTGAAGAGCAATTGGAACAACTGTGGGTGAACTGCAAATAGCGCCCTGCAGTTTTTCACATTCTCTATTGTCAGTCAGGGGTTTTATAAGGAGTGCTTTTGTTTTTTTTTGTTTTTTTACATTCCTCATGCCTGTAAATTTGTTAATATTTAACTGACCTGTTGATGGATAAATCCTGTTTCTTGATTGAATAAATGTTTCCTGGGAGAAGGATGGATGACTCCTTTGTATGACTTTGAGATGCCAATTATACCATTGAGCCTCACAAGAAATACTTTGAGACAGTGACAGTTTTGTAGTGTAGAGATCAAACCAAACTCTACATGCATGTTAATGCCAGATAAATAACCTGATCAGAAGAGTAGTTTTAATTAAATGCAAACATTTTTGTCTTGAAACTTGTTTACGAGACATAAATTGCACAAACCTTTGCAACTAAGTCAAATGACTGAAAAGGTATAAATGTTTACTTGGTAAAAGAACTTTTAAAAAATATCCTAAATTTTGCTTTTTCATATCAAACAATACTGTTTAGTGTTTATATTTCATACATGGGCATGAAAAAGTATCTCCATTTTAAGTTCTTTATCATTCTTTGCCCACTGAAATATAAACTATCAGGTCAATTTAAGAAAACTGTTTTTTTGTTAGTTTTTCATGCTTATTTACCAAGGAGGCAAAACTATTGTTTGGGTCATAACATCAATTAGCATATCCAAATTTTTAACAGTCCTTTTCATACATTTCCTTAATATAAGTAAGGGGTACATATAGGTGCTGGTTCAATCCCTGTATTCGTAGTGACAACCAATATTATCTTTGAGTGTTCAAATACAATAGATGTAACAATGGCTGCATTTCTTAGCCAGTCAACAGACTTCTAAAACCAAGAAAATGGTAGCAAAATTAGTATTTTGTTGATTCTTGGTGCTGTGTTGATAAATTTCTTGGATCACCACACATGCAATACACACATTCATATTTTTTGGCATTTTGTGCTTTGAGGAAGAGGAGTGTCTTTCCCCTGCTGTTTGTGCGCAACCATTGGATGAGAGGTTGCCATGGAAACCTGGGTCACATGCGTGGGTTTCCTGTATAGCCATCATCATCATCATCATCAGAAGACGACGACGATGCTCCTGCTAGTGATGAATCTCGTAGCCAAGAGGCATTTTCATGAGCAAAAAGCGCACATTTGACACGATATCCAAGGACTTTTCTTCTAATCCATTCTAGTTCACCCCCACCCTTGTCTTTATTCTCCTCATTTTCGCACGCGCGCACGCCCCAGGAATGAGTATAGAAATCCCCGCGGGCCTGACGGAGCTGTTGCAGAGCTTTACCGTGGAAGTGCTGAGGACCCAACCTGGGGATCTTCTCGACTTCGCCCTGCAGTACTTCACCCGCCTCAAGGACCGAGAACGGAGCCGTAGTCGCCGGGCGCCACTCGGCCGAGACGGGGATGAAGATGACGGGGAGCCGCCGCCACCGTCGCTCTCGAAGCACGGACAGGCAAGGACTCCTAGCGGAGTAGGAGGAGGAGGAGGAGGAGGAAAGGCAGTGAATTTTCTCGACGAGGCCATGCAGATCGACTCTGAGAACGGAGGAGAAGAAGATGACGATGAAGACGATGATGATTTTCAAGGTATATATACCTGCTTTTAGATAGATGTTACCGTATTGCATGGAATGCTGTACCACCAGGATGCTCTCAAATGATTCAGCCATTAACATGACTTCTGCTCCAACACCTCTTTTTTAGTAGGCCTCGCGTGATGTGGGCCTGCAGGCTCCATGCATGCATGGATGATGTTGGACAATGATGCAGAACACATACACAAAATGCTCAGATCTTTTTGCTAAAGGCTCGTGTATATGTTAGTGGAATTTGTATTTGCCTTGAGATTTTGGTTGCTTTGTCAGTTTAGTGTAGAATGGCATGATGGGGAGGATGTAGCATAGCAATCTTAGCTCATTGGACCATGCAACCTATTTGCTCTGCAAAAAAGGACACGTACAGAAATGACAATGTATGGAATAGATCTTTACTCATAATGTTTAATAGCCTATTTTTTAACTTAGTTTGTGTCAAAATTTGGGCTGTATTGTCTGGCTAACCTTTTCTTTAGGGGGTATTTTTATTTAAGTGCCTTTTTTAATTCGTGGAATCTGACTTTCTTGCTTTATAGCTAGTATGGAATTTTAAAAAAAATGTTTTAAATGTGGCTTAATTTTTGAAGGAGGCCCTTTTAGTTATTTGTTTTGTGTTTATTTCCACTACTTTACTATATATTTTTACATAGTTTATTTGATTTTATGTCAGTTCTCCCTAAGTATACAAATCATTCATAATGACTATTTTGCTCTAATTTGATCACGTAAAGCTCATAGTTTAATTTATATATATATTTCTTTATACAAATGAAGCTGCAGGAGAGCATCCTAATATGTATTAGAGACAGGTGTGAGTTATATATTAGTACATTTGCACAAACCACAGTCATAAATATACTGTTCAGATAATATCTCATTGAAACAGCTCAAATTTGCCTTATAAAGGCTTTTGTGCATGATGTTGTGTGTCATTGAAATGCAATTGAAAGAGGTCCACATATTTGAAAGCACGTTGTCCTCATTGAGGTTTCTCTGCTCTGCTGAATATTCCAAATGAGGCCAAGCTTAAAAAAAGCTCACTGTGGACGTCATTACAGTGCAAGGAAAGCCCCAGATTGACTTAAATATGCATTGTGTTTGATTTTTTGCAGCGCCCATCATAAACAGATTCATCAGAAGAGCATCAGGTGAGTTACAATGGCAAGTCTCTCCACCTTAGGTTTTTATACAATCATGACATTTTGAAATCCCAATATTTTGGTTTGTCTTCAGCTCAAACCTTTCCAAATCCTTCTTGCAAAGAAATATGAATACTCTTGTGGTTCCTCAAGAAGGAAGCTTAATTTGCTTCATAACCACATTGCATTATCCCATAAAATGATATATATTTTTTTTTCATTCTTGGCATTACAGTCAAGCTACATAACATGATTGTTTTTGGGATGCAAAAGTAAAAACAACAACAAAAACTGATCTAAAATATCTCAGGTTTTGTGCTAACCAACTTCTTATCCACCTTGCAAAGCTGCAGGCTTTAAAACATAAAGTAATCATTTCAACCTAAATAAATCATTCATCTATTCATTTTCTGCACCACTTATCCTCACAAATGTTGTGAGGGGTGCTGAAGCCAATCCCAGCCAACTATGGGATACCTTAAATTGGAGTAAAGTAAATATATTTCCGTTTTGTTGTCCAGTTTGTGCTGAAGCCTTCAATCCTGATGAAGATGATGAAGATAAAGAGCAAAGGGTAAGTGCCTATTTATTCATCAACTTACTATTTAGTTTATTATATCAATCCCTGCCTTTATTTTCTTGTTTGTGCAATGGGACAAACTAAAATGACATCACCTTATCCAGTCAAATGAGAGGAAAAAACATTTTTCCCCATCATCATTGTGATTTCATACTTTGATACATTGCTGTCTATTCCCTATTTTTATTTATCTAATTATTGTGGGGGCTTTGTGATTATTTTTTTTGGTATTAAGCATTTTATTGTGATCTTTTTTGTATTTTTTATTTTCATCCGATCAACATCCTAAATTGCTCAGTTTTAAAACTAGTATAACTTGCTTGTGTAGCTCTTTTAAATTTAATGGGGGGATACATTTTATTATTTTATTTATTCATTAATTAAAATGTATTCTCACCACAGTTTAATTAATTACCACATATATTAAATGCACAGGTTGCACATCCCAAAACAGACGAGCAGCGACAGAGACTACAGGAAGCGTGTCGAGACATTCTTCTTTTCAAGAATTTGGATTCTGTGAGTACATTTCAGGAAATTTGATTCAAAACACAGACATACAAGAGTGACAAATGACAAATTTGCATGGTAAAAAAAGTTACGAAAGTAGTGCCGACTAAAGGATTTAAAGTAACGGTCATTCAATGTAGATAGTCATTGCAGAATCTATTCATTCATTCATTCATCTTCCATACTGGCCATCCCCGAAAGGGTTGCGGGGGTTGCTGGAGCCTAACCCAGCTGTCTTCGGGCTAAAGGGAGACTACAGCCTAGACGGGTCGCCAGTCAGTCGTAGGACACACAAAGTGACAAACGACCATCCACACCGCCAGAATGTATTAGAAAATGCTTACCATCAGTTAATGTAAAACCTTTTTTTTATGTTTTTTTTATCCCCATATAGGAAGAAATGTCTCAAGTGTTGGACGCCATGTTTGAGAAGTTTTGCATAGACGGGGAACATGTGATTGACCAGGATGACGATGGGGACAACTTCTATGTGATTGAAAGGTAATATCACACGACCCCAATCATGGCTACACACAGGAATTTGATGTCTATTGCCATCAATGACCCTGAACCTGCAGCCAATCCTTCCATTTTAAATGAATACAATCTCCATCACCGTCGCTGGTACATTGTATAATCAAACATATTCGATATTCTCTTTCCCTGGACACTTGTATATGGCTTTGTCCTTGTCCCTTTTTAGGGGTACATTCAGCATTTCTGTCAAAGTGGACGGCGCCGACAAGCTGGTGGGTTGCTACGACAACCGTGGCAGCTTTGGAGAACTGGCACTAATGTACAACACGCCCAGAGCAGCTACCATCATCGCCACCTTGCCTGGAGCCCTCTGGTGCCTTGTGAGTTGCATTTTATACTTTGATTTAGAAGTTTAATACATTCCCTGACTAAACCTGTGAAAAGGTTTGGTTGTATTATCACTGGTGTGTCTGAAATTCCCTCAAATTTGGGCTTGTCTGCTATAAAAATAATTGAACAAGGATTTGTAAGTCAAAATAACACTTTATGGAAAATTGATACATTTTATTGCCCTGAATTTGACTTTAAAAGCATTGCAGTGTAGTCAGCATAGTCTTCAGGGAAATTAACAACTAAGTTAATTTATAGACTGAAAAAGATACTGCAAACACTTTTGACAACAACTAAAAATGTGTTTGTGTCAGGATCGTCTAACGTTTCGAAGGATCATTGTGAAGAACAATGCCAAAAAGAGGAAGATGTACGAGGCATTCATTGAAACTCTCCCACTTCTCACATCACTGGAGGTCTTTTCTTTTTGTTAAATTTTAGTATTAAGCCCGCTGACATTGAGAAGTATGACTTTTTGAAAAAATAATTGTCTATCCGCAGCTTTCCGAGAGGATGAAGGTGGTGGATGTGATATCTACTAGAGTGTACTGTGACACGCAAAAGATTATTGGACAGGTGAGATATGTTGCTTTTATTTTTATCCAAAAATTAGTTCATCACCATGTTGGGGGTTTCCATCAATTTGATAATTTTAACCGGCAATTAATTAAAATATCCAAATCATGGGGTACTGGAGCCTATCCAAGTGAACTTTGGGTGAACAGATCCCACTTGCCCATCTGTAGTACATTAAACATGTAATAAAAATTCTAAATATGATCATATTCTTTTGTTGATAGGGGGAATTGGCTGATTGTTTTTACATTGTGGAGTCTGGCCAAGTTAGGATCACGATAAAAAGGAGCAGGGTAAGTTTTGCTTTCTGAAGTAAAATTTGGAATCTTTTTAATATAATATTGTATTTCTATAATATTGTGACTTCATATTAACGTAATACAGCTTGAATTTCATTAAAAAATGAATTTTCAACATATAAACAAAAAAAAAAACACAATTTTATTGAGAATAACATTTATTTCTTGTCATAACAGTGACTAAAAATTATGATTTAGTATATATTATATATAATACTAGGCTACAGACATGCCAGTCATCCTTATGTTTAAACCTCCCCTGGACCTAACATTTTGAGGTTTGTTTTATTGTGTCATGCACTTTTGGCTTCCCAGACGAAAAACGGGCAGGACGAAGAGGAAGTGGAAATCGCCACGTGCTCCCGAGGCCAGTATTTCGGGGAGTTGGCGCTCGTCACAAACAAGCCAAGGGCTGCTTCCGCCTATGCTGTAGGGAGCGTCAAATGCCTGGGTAAATATCCAAGATATAGTCAAATAATAGGATGCCCTTATTATAACGTCAATTAAAATGCAAAATGCATAAACACTTAAATATTTGAAAGATAGCTTTCCCATTGAAATGAATGAAAATGGCATGACTAGTACTGTACTAAGTACAGTGAGTGTTGATTAGATGATGAAGGAAACTACTGCAACAAATCTACAAAAATATTCTAATGTTTCAAAGAGTAAAACGATTCAATGAAGTTGCACAGATGTGTGTTGTAATAGTCTACATTTGGTGCATTTTGTGTTCAAATACACTGCACTTACTGCACTGTGATCTTGATTATAAGTTTTTAGCCCACTATGGTGGTTCCCATTATTCGGTATTATGAAACTAGCAGAACAACTGAAAAATGTGGTTAGAATAAATAAATAACATGTATTTATTTGTTTTAGAAAAGCTGGTGTGAGTGGCAATAAACAGCCTCTTTTTTTAAAAGTATTGTTCACTATATACCAAACCGCTTCTTGTTTAAATTTGCTTCTACGGTGACAAAAATCAGGCAAAAAAAGAAAAACAGAAATTCATTTTATGGCCTATGATGTATTTATTTTTATACTTACTTATGAATGACATTTCTGTATCATTTCAATGTAGACATTTTTACTTAAGATCTGATTTGAGTAACAAAGCAAAATAAACCCAAAAGTGAAGTCATGATGTAGGGCTTTATATTTGTCATAACATATTTTCATCTTTCTGTCAGTGATGGATGTGAAAGCCTTTGAGCGTCTTCTGGGCCCATGCATGGACATCATGAAAAGGAACATTGCTAACTATGAGGAGCAACTTCTGATGCTGTTTGAGGGTCGCACGGAGATCGAGCAGCAGTGCGCGTGACCCTGCTCGTCAGACTGATGGGTATTCTGCATCCCCCTTGTATCCTCTAAAAAAAGAAAAAGAAAATTAAGAAAAAAACATTTCTTACAAGACGATCAAGGTGAGACTCTCGTGTTTGCAGTAAAGTAACGTATGCCAAAGCAGAGTTGCTCCAAGCTCCTTTTCTGTTCAATCGCCCTTTATGTGTAAACTTGACCTGTTTTTGTGTCCCATTTGTTTGAGCAGAGAAAGAAAGCGCTAGTTGGCAATTTTTGGGCTCAAACAGAATGTAGACTTGCTGGTATCTCGCCATTTTTCCTGGAGTACTTCCCTGTTAAATGGGCGTACCTGTTGGCCTACTACCTGAGATGGTGAAGCATTTTGCGGAATCAGGGGACACAGAGCTCAGGTGGGGCTTCCAATAAAAAAGTTACCACATGAAAAAAAGAAATTGAAAAGTAATACACGTGATTATGATAGGTTGTTTTACGTAGGTATGTCTTTGAACTCTTATAAAGATGACAGAGACTTAAAGCAATTTCTCAATTAGTATAGAAATACAGCAAACATCTTATGCAGCTAGTAAGTCATTCCATTTCTGGTTACCACACAGCTCACATTAAAGGTTTTATGTTAAAAAGTTAAGCCACACACACATATATTCATAAAATACAAACAGGACAATTCTAAGTAAAGGGCAACATTTGTTTTAGTGCAAATGGAATTTACCATGCTCCATTTTTGTTACTGTAATTGTCTTAATCCTATATTTTGTGTAGAGTATTTGTGTTTTTTTAATATACAGTCAACCATCATCTTATATTTACAGTATGTCCTGTTTTTCTTGACTGAAACCTTTACTGAGCATGAAGGTGATACAGTGATATCCATTTTGGTTACACTTTATTGCCAAAAAGTATGTTGATATTCACTAGCTGTGTATGATCTAAGGCAGTATTTCTACTAATTGCTTAAAGAAGCGTCCTTTATCTTTGAGTCTGATTAGCCTTATGTGACTCATTAACCCCATGATATAATCTTTTTATCACCATTCAAAAAATAAACATGATTAAAGTATCATATAAAAGTTGGACAGAGGGGGCTTTCTCACTCACCAAGTAATACACCCCCCCTTTCTCCTGCCTCTGCTTACAACCATTCTTTTGCTTAAGCAAACAAACAAAACCTTACAGATATTAGATAGTTTTTTTTAAGGACCTACCAACTCAGTGTTGTACAATTGAATAGTGAGTAAAGTTGCCCCACTATGGATATGATCACATATGGTAATAATGAATTTATTTGTTGTTTTTCAGTAAAATATAGGTAATACTCTTTTGTGTGTGCGTGTGTGTGTGTCAGTGAAGCATATTTGACAAGTATGCTTATGTCTACCTCGACCAACAACAAAAAAGTTTTTTAGGGATAGTTTTCAACAGGCAAGCCAATGAATCTAGATTGACTTAGTTAAGTCGTCAGGACATTGTTAGCTCAATATCAATTTAAGTAATTTGAAAAGAATCCTTTTTCCCCCCCATTACTTTTTCAGATACGTGTTTTTTTAAACATAAACCTGTGACACAAACCAATAATGATGACTGTATGTTTCACTTTTCATGTCAATAAAACCACTTTTGTAATTATTTGTGTATATTTGCCACCCAAGGACATTTGTTGACCAAATTTAAGAAAATTACTCTCAAAAAAATATTAAGAAATATTGATTCACAAAATTGTACTAAAATGAGCATAATTGTTACCCTTGTTGGAGCATGAATACAAAATAAAACTAATAACATTCTAGAGACAACATCCTAATAAACCTTCCAAAAATTGAATTGTATATTTTTGTCAAATATTTTATTTTTTTCTGTATATTATATAGTATTATATAGTATTTTTTCTGTGTATATATATATATATATATACACATAGATATAGTTAAAGGCATTGTTCATGTTTTTGCCAATCAGCTGTTTGTGGGCAGTACCAGGCGTGGACTTTCATCCAATCAGACGACGGTCAACAAAGTACAGCCTGCCCTTAATGTTTTTCTGAACATGAACATCCAATAGAATCACTGTATTAAAGACATGGAACATGCAGTTATCCAATCGAATGCCTTCGTTTCAGAACCTCCCCAAGCCCTCCAGTGAATACCAGAGTTTCTTGATGGCGACAGGTCTGGTAAGTGAGCGTTTTGATACTTTTTTTTCTCGCCCCTTGAAAAAATAAAGGTTAAAAGTGATTTTATTCGCAAGAAAAGCGTACAGTGTGTATTTTTATCACTATAGTCATAGATTAGCAAGGTTGTCAACCCGTTTTTGACCGTCGAACGGCAGGTTGACCGTCGATTTTCTTCTCTCCCCCTCTATCGCTCGTGTTGTTTTTGTCTCTGTCAGCGATCCAGATGTGGCCACTCCAGTCATTCAAATGTGTTGGATCGTCTTGAAATGTGGATACATGGTCATCGCGATGTCATTCATTAAAAACTGGGACTGAGAGAGGTTGCGTCATGCCTCAACTTGTTGACATTCTTTTGTTTACAGCGAAAATGCAGAAAAAATGAAAGACAACCCTACTTTTCTTCTGTACCATGATTTTGAAATGACCTTTTTGACAACAAAAATCAGTGATTATATTAATCAATACGTTATTAAAAGCGCGATAGGCGACTATTTAAACGGCACTTTGGCAGCTGTTTTTCGACAGGGCTGCGCAGTTGGGAATGAATGAGCTCTGTTACGCATGCGCGGAACCCTTACAAGTTTATAAACACGGCCTTCAATGCACACGGTCACGTGGCCATCCCTATCGCTTCACAGTGGCGACTAAGAGACAAAGAAATCCCCCCTCTGCATCACATTTATTGACGATCACACAATGACATCCAATTCAATCAAATGCTACGTTTGTGGTTCTATTGTTTAGATTATTACATTGCATTCCATGACATACTATTGCATATAGACTAGAGCGTCCACCCATAGGCCATAACATTAGGTACGCCTACACAAAGGGCTCAATACAAGGGCCTCACAGAAAAGAAAAGGTCCATGAAGTCCTAATCTTAAATGTTCGATTATGAAGTTTTATGTTTTCGATAATGCATTACACTCAAGTCAAGACACAAGTGATTTCTCTGATATATATATAATATATATATATATATTTTTTTTTTCCACCCAAAACCAGGTAATCTGATGATGCTGATGACAGGAGTTTTTGAGTGAGCACCCCCAATGTCCACAACTTAAGAGGATTCAACACACCATTGAGAAAATGGACGAGATGTACGATCCGCTTAAGTGCAATGAAGACCTGGCACCCTCACCTGGATGCAACATGGACTATGGTAACGGATACTTAAAATCAGATTTGTGCGTGCGACAAGTCGTGAGAAAAAAAAAAATATATGGGTTTGGCCACCTCAAATGCAAAATATATACATATGTTGTCCATACAGATGACATGCCAGAGCTGCAGGAAGTGGAAGAGGATCAGCGGTCCCCTGGCTTGTTCCAGGTGGGTGCCGGTGTGTCGCACCAGGAGGCAAGCGGCTCCGCCAACACCAACTGGCTCGCTGAGCTCGCAAACATTGCCACCAGTCCTCAGAGCCCGCTGCTCAAAGATTCCCCTTATAAGAGGTTTGCATTGTGTTCCTTTTATTTATTTAGTTTTTAGTCAAAAAACAGAATTTTAGTTAACACGGTTTATATGAAGCTTATGACATTATTCAATTCGGGGAGGTAGGATCATAAGGTGAAATTGTCGTATGGCAACCAATAGAAATTAGTGTGTGAGTGACTAGCACAGTCATACGCACACACACCGATGGAGATATAAAATTGTCTCTCATGAAACTCATAAATCAAGCACCTTGTGTCAAAAGACCCCGCTGTAATTAAATTTACTCAAAAGGGTTTGGCTTTTTTTGGCTCTCATCAGAATATACGTGTCCAGTTTACATAATTAGACATACACGATGATGTTTGAAGTCAGAAGTGGATAATCAGTTGGACTTCATGCCTTTGTTGTGGTCTTTTGTCCATTTGCAGATCCTCTCCAGTTCACATCTTTGGCAACAGCAACAGTTTACATTCCTACGCCCGTCCTCCTCTGGCCAGTAGTGCACCCAACCCCTCAAGAGGACACCTCCGGGAACGTAGGCGTGTCAGGGTAACAGATAATTCACACTTACCTAACTCCTCTTTAAAAAAAAAAAAGCCAAAGGGATTCATTCACGCCTTTTATCATTGTTGCCTTGCTGCAGGCCTGCAGTGAGTCCGAGTCTGGAGTTTTTTCCATGTCGTCGTCTTTTTCTGATGATGAAGACATGGCATGGTCCCATTCATGGCCCTCCACAGCCTGGCACTGCTTTCTGAAAGGTTAGTGATTTGTCACTCCCACCATACACCACAATACAAAAAGACACATCTTTCTTAAATAGTGACAGTGCCAAGGTAGCAAGCATCACATGACCCTACGCAGCAAAATAATTTATTCACTTTAAGTTTCGTATTCTGCTCATTATTTATCCATTTTCATCTGCCACATTAGTTTATCAATGGACTGTTTGTGCCATGTTCTATTTCTCTTTAAACAGTTTAATCATTTATTGATGTATGTGTGATTTTTTTTTCTCAATCTCTGTCATTCTAGGAACTCGCCTCCGTTTTCATCGCGGCCCAAACGTGGAGTGGCAGGAGGCTGATGAACTCGGAGATTCTGATGACGATTCTGATGATGATAGCATAATGCCATCCTGCTCTTCCTCAATTAAGGTTGTATGTACTCATGGCCAAAACCTCACTTTGTGTATTCCACTATATTTCTTTTCTGCAGGGCGACCACAAAGTGGCAGCAATCTACAGGCTAATTGAATTCATAAGGACAACCGTTTTCTATAGAAATTGTCATTTTATTATTGTTTTATCCATTAGTATGCTGCCAACTGCCCATATTAATTTGTATAACTTTCAAGGTTCTATTCATCTTTTGTCATGTTGTTTTTAGTCACAGTCTTAGTTAGGTTTGTCATATTTTCATAAGGGTGTGGCTTTTCTTTTTGAATTTTATAATGACATTTTTCTAACCTGTTATCTTTTTCCCACAACCCCAGCGGTTTGGCTCTCAGGGGCTAAAGCTCGTAAGTCACGAGGAGACACTGTCTTACGGCCAAGCAGTTCTGAAGCTGACCTTTGACCCTGGCTCACCTGATAACGGTCTCTTAACTGCCGAATGCCGTTTGGACCACCCTTTTTTTGTACAAAGTAAAGGTATGGGAAACTAATGGCTGATCTACCATTGGAGCTAAATTATCAAATGTGTGTTTTAATTATAATATTTTTCTGTGTGTGCTGACAGGTTGGGCCTCCTTTTATCCCAGCCTTACTGTGGTGCATCATGGAATTCCTTGCTACGAGATGCAGCTGGGCGATACGTGTCTGCCACCAAACCACCCAGATGCCATTAAATGTGACGATTCGGTTGTTTTTGATACATTTAGAAGGTACGTATCACCTACACACCAGTATTATTACGATATGTTGTGTACATAGGTCTAATCTAGTCCCAGGCAATATTTAAAAAAAAAAACACAATAAAAGATAACCATACCATGATAATTGATGGTGACTGGAGAATCACTTCGACCATTTGGTAAGTGCACTGAAAAGGAAGAAACTGCGTTTACCACAAACAATAGTTTTCATTAAAAGCCATATCAATTAATCAGCAAAAAGTCAAAACCCATAAATTGGTGAAATAATAATAATAAATGAATAATAAAAAAATATGTACTGTAGTATCTTTTTCATCTATGTCAGTGTCAGTTGTAAAAGGTAATTAATTGTCTTTGTCATTTCAATGTACTACCTTATAGATGCCACGAGGTGACACTAAAGCTGCGTATTGCAATGAATACAATGGCAATTTCAGTCACCATTATCACATTTTACAGTGGTATCACTTTATTTAAGTATGAATCGCTTTCACACACAGGGCCTGTTGAGTGATATAGCCGCCTGATGATTATAATAGTAAATAATAAAAGTTGGGTAGGATGTTTGAAATTTTACAAAAGTCAAAATTTGGCTCAACTATGACTCCCATTTGATAGCTACAGATGGCCAATGCAAAATTGTGTATTTGTGTCACAGTTATGACTTCACCCCGCTGGACTCGTCTGCCGTGTATGTGCTGAGCAGCATGGCTCGCCAGCGCCGGACCTCCCTCTCCAGCTGTGGCGGTGCTAGTCCGGACCGCGACAAATTGTGGCACTCGGGCTCCCTGCAGTCGGCGGGCGGCAAGTCGAGCAGGAGCCAATCCTCTGGGGGTAATGGTGGTGCTACACCCACAAAATGCAAGCGGCCAATGAACGCCTTCATGCTGTTTGCCAAAAAGTACCGAGTGGAGTACACGCAGATGTATCCGGGAAAAGACAACAGGTACACACTTTTATTTCCACTGATTCCATGTAATGAATAACTCAAAGCCTTCAGTCATTAATTAAGTTTACTAGTGCATCTTAATTTTTAGTTTTTTTTTTAAACATGATTTTAACATGGTACTATGGATGTGTATTAATGAATTAAGTACAATTATTTGAAAGAAAAACGACAAAACCTTTATTAACAGAGGATTTGTAATGGTGCAATACAACAACATTTTATTATTCCAAGCTGTGATTAGTAGTGGTTCACTAATGATGGTCAGTACATAAAAAATGCCATTTTCAACACTGTGTGAATTTTATTCTATATATACATGTTTATAGCTGGGATTGCAGACACTAACTTATGTGAAAATCTTGGCCCTGATTTCTCTCTAGAGCCATTAGTGTCATCCTGGGTGACAAGTGGAAGAAGATGAAGAGCGAGGAACGGCGCTTGTATACCACGGAGGCCAAAGCTTTGGCCGAAGAGCAGAAGCGTCTTAATCCTGACTGCTGGAAGCGCAAAAGGACCAACTCGGTAAGCATGGCCAAACAAAGGCCACCTTGATTTTGGAATGACCCGACAGAATTGTTCTCAGAGTTGGGAGTATATAACTTTTTTATGTTATGACTAAAAATTGAAATCATGGAATCAATGTTCCCTCCAATTTTCCGTTGGTCTGGGCAGAAAGACAACCTCCCTGAGTGCACTGATTACCAGTGTGTGCGACATCAACATGGCTCGTTATGGGCACATCAGTATCACACCTGCCATAAGCAGGTGCATGTCAATGTTCCCTCTAATTTTTCATGTAAAACATTCTGTAAAACACAAAAACAAGAGTGGACAGAGCTACTGCCACACCTGCCGCGTAAACGGCGCCATCATTGGGGTAAAAAATAGTTGGGATTTTATTTACTGCGCGGCATATGATTGCTGCTGTGCAGAGAAGACGAGAGTAGTGCGCAGCTTAGAGGGAACATTGCATGGAATGCATTGAACTCTCAAATAACAGTCCTACTGTTATGCACTATGCATGCAAGTGCATGCAAGAGTTTGACATTATGTCTTCTCACTTCAACAGGGTTCCCAACAGTCTTAAAAGGATCAATCCACGAAGACCTGCCGCTTGATGCCTTGTTTTCGTGATGATGCCGTCTTCACCGGCTTTTGTAACCAGAAGGAGAACAAGGATGAACTATAAAAAGCCAGCGTGCCGTGTAGTCACTAACTAAATGCATATATTTTCTTACTCTATCTCTCTCTCTCTCTCTAATGCAAAGGAGGTTGTATTCCTCTTTTGGCAGGAATAATCTCATTTTATTTCATACGCAAATTAGCCTGTGGTGCTACGTATGCTTGAGTATAGCAAAAGACAACACGTCTATTTATAATTGTCTACAAGAGGATCTATGGAGACATTTCTCATTCAACTGTTGATGATATTTTTCAGTATATTGCACAGAAATGGTAACCTTTTGATAATGTTTGATAAATTTCATCAAATCTCCCTGGAATCTGTAGCCGACTTTGTCTTAATAGACTTCCGCCATATGTTGATCCGTGATCAGTTTACACTTAAGTCACAGAGCACTTCAGGCATTTTCGCTGTCAGTGTTCATTCCTATTGCACTTTATATCTTGATATAAATATGTAACCATGAACTATACAGCCTTTTTATTCCAATGGAAATTTGTTTGTGTTTTATGCCGCGGTTTGGTAAACCAACCAGCCACTTTCTTGCTTTCAGGTCGCCAAAATGTTCATAATGTACAGGTTTCACAACCCTACATTGCACAGAATATCCTTGTGTATCATATTATAAATATTTTTTTTAAACTTGGATTGACTAGTGTGTGTTTTGTGCTCCCTGGAGTTGCTTTCATTGTCTTTTAGTCATTTTTGTTAGACATTTGGACCATTAGACACACTGCAGTGGGCAAATTATTTTTAAAAAGAATAATAATCCAGGAAAGCTTGGTGCTTTGAAGGCAATTGCACTTTGAAAGTGTTTTTTTTTCTTTTCAACTTGATGGCTTCAAGTGATAACTACTCAAGCTTTTAGGTGAAATCACCAAAAATGGAATATGTTTTTATTGGACATGTTTCCACATTATTTTTATAGGCAGATGAATAGCTGGAGGCTGTGATTCAAGCTAACGAATTATTTCCTTTCATATTTGTTGCCGTTATTGATGTGTTCTGACAATTAAAGTTTATTATAGGATTTGTCTGAAATGACAATACAAAAATGATCCTTTTCATTTATACATTTATTGTGTTCAGACTAAATAGGCAACCACAAGCTTCTGAAATTTAGTTTTTAAAAAAAAAAAGAAAGATACTCAGTATTTCTGCTAGTTTTTGCTTCATTTATTATTATTATGTAAACAATACTTGCTGGGGGGTTAGTCATTTCTAAAAAAATCCACCCAAATCTCTTGTTGTAGCCAAAATTATCCAGCAACTTCTCTTACAAATGCATCGTATAGTTCAGTAAAAAGTTCAGTTTGACTATGATCTGATCATTTTTGCAGTTGACAAATATAACTCCAGTTCACATTGCTAGAGGCAGAGGGCACAAGCACTTCAATTTTCGCATCAGTAAAGGATAACTTGAAATAAAACGAGGGCACTTGACAAGATTATGTGGCTTGGGAAATGATGATATGAATGCCACCCATCAGTCATTAACTTTGTCCCCAATCAAAAGTTGCAAACTGCTCAGCAGTTTCTGTCAAAGAGACCCCCTCCTGCTGCTATGAAAATGGCAACACACCATTTTGCCAGGGTTAAAAAAAGTCATAGCTGCGTACGCCTCATAAAAAAACAATGATCAACACCCCGCAAGCCTTTCATGCACAGGAATCTAATTATAGCTCATATCGGAAACACAGTGCTCCCAAATCATCCCGTTTGAATATTTGATGGAGTATTTGAAGTACTACTGCAAAGCTTTATGCTTCTAAATGGGCTTCCACTTTTGAATGGGGAACTGGAAACTTGGTTAGTAGCAATCTAAATTGGAGATGTAGCTGATTGAAGATCGGCACATGCAAAAACGTGATCGTGCATCCCTAATCTAAATTCATTCACTTTATCCTCTCTGATTAGAATATACTCACATTGCACTTCATTTGAGTCAATTTCTTCTTCTTTTTCCTTCAATATAAGTGACACAGTATGTAAAAAAAAGTAAATTGGTTAAAATTCATCATAAAACATGTAGATCTTGCCGAATACATACTGTAAATGAGGCGACTAAAAGCTTTTCTAAAAATATTCCGTTTTTTTTAGCCAGCCAGTTAACATCTTTACAAGCAAAAAAATCATTGGTTAGATAAATGAAATAATACAATTACAAATAAAATAAAAAAGTTTTAGGAGTGGAAAAAAATCTTTATAGCACAATAAATTAATTTCTGTGAAAAGATTATACAAGTATAGGCCTAGTTAATATTGCGACGTATGCGTATACTGTCTTTTGAGCCAACAGCAGTCTTCTGTGAAAGAACTGAAAGGACGGCAACAGATTTTCTTAGTAATTATTCATGATCAGACAGCCCAGATATGTCCAACCGTCACTTTTACCTCCAGAATAATAAAAAAAAAAGTTTTTAAAATGCAAAGTTTTGAAAAGTGAAAACACAGTCTTCAACCCTGGAAGTATTATTATACTTAAACTTATGACACTCTGCTCAATATAAATAGAATTACTACCATACATTGAAGAGTTACTATTCATCAACGTAACTTTTAGTCCATGTTTGACGTTTTGTATCATATGTCGACATCTTAAAATGATTTGTTTTGGTGGATCATTTAATGATGTAAGAACACTTGGTCGCTTATCTGAAAATTGTGCCAGGGACTCAAGTCCAAAGCGAGTGTGAGGCTAACTAGGCTCCCTTTCCCAATTAGGCTTTACGCAAATACAGTATGCTGCAAACTATATTTAGCATGAGTGTTGTGCCCTTCTCATTAGTGATGCTGTAATGAGACTATTTTGATGGCAATAAAGCAAGTTGGCATTAAGACTGAATTCATTTATTGAAATGTTCACACACACCGTGTGTAAAACGAAGAATTCATCTGACTTGACCTTTACGTTCATTAAAAAAAATCCCGCAGACGTGATCACTGCAGGGAGACAAATGGCTGAAATGATTGGTTCATCTTGCTTTGGCACAAAGTCTCCTGCCCTCTATTCCTGTAAGAAGACCAAATGAATTGGAGAAAATAAAACACTCAATCTTTTTCAATGCTGCTTTCCCTCATTCTACATTTCTGTGAAAAAAAAGTACTTAACTTTGCTTACACATCATTAAGATGTGAAAAATCGGATATAATTTTCCATGCTTTTCGTCAGGATTAAAAGATTAACATTCGATTCACTGCCTTTTCTTTTCTTTTTTTTAAACTCCAAAATATTTCTTTCCAGGAAATAGGAGGAAGTGTTTTCATCTTAGGCGATTGATGAATAATTTGCAAAGATCACATCTACCCACAATGGAGCTGACCAAATGTTTTAATTTGTGTGGAGAAAAAAAAACACTATGAACATGATCAAATTTGAATATGTAAACGGAGTGGATCCCAAAGCAGACGCTCTCGCACTTGGTTAGCGAAAGGCCAGGCCCCAGGAGGGAAGGACGGAGGCCTTACCAGAATATACCATCATTTCTTGTGTATAGTACCCACACGTGTGTTACATACAGCCCAAAATATCTATTTAATAACAGATTTTCCTTGTACGATATGTATGATTTACCAATAGGTAGAGAGAAGTTGTTTTACCATTCTAACAGTTCTTTCTGAGAATACTTGGCCCTTGTTTAAAGCTTGAAAGAAACCAGTAAAACAGTATAGAGATAACTTTGAAAAATCAATGGAGAAAATGCGGCCCAGCAGTTTGAGTGGTTAGTGCCTCGGCCTCATAGATCTGGTTCAAATCCAGGTTGATCCACCTGGGTGGAGTTTGAATGTTCTAACCAGGCCTGTGTGGATTTTCTCTGGGTACTCCGGTTTCCTCACACATTACAAAGGCATGTATGGTAGGCTGATTGGACACTCTAAATTGCCCCTAGAGATCGGGTGTCCCCCGCCTCAGGCCTGGAGTAAGCTGTCATATGCTCCAGCACCCCCCGTGAACCTAGTGAGGATAAAGCAGTTCAGAAAATGAACAAATGAATGAATGGAGAAAATCTACCTCAGACTTTAGCATAAGATAAGTGATTTAAATTAATAGACAAATGGCTTTATCTATACAGATTTTATCCATGAAATTGGGGTCCCACTTGATTTTTATTACTTTTCACTTATGGTACCCTCGAGATTCCTCAGATAGGTAGTAATGCTATGTGATTTTCTCAAGGTACGATACCTCACTGTACTTTAAGAAGGCAATTTTGTTGAGTCGAAAGTAAAGAAGCATTCCTTGGTTTACGAGGCTAACTTTTCCAAATAATCCCCAACCAATTTTCTCCCTGTAAAGAAATGGGAGGATAGAAAAAGGGATGGGTAAAAGAAACAATAAAATCAGGTGATCCAGAGAGATCATAGGTGCTCTCTCCTAAATAACAAGCTGCACCCCAATCAAGACTTCCCAATTAGAGGCAATTAAGCAGTAATTGAGTGTCAGACAGCAGCTGGTCTCTTTCTCACTTCCTTTACCCCTTGTCATCCTTCCATGTCTGATATGTATTTATTTATTGGTCAAACCACGACGTCTGCAGGAGCCTGGAAAGAAAAGGAAATTAAGAAGCAAATTTGAATTTGGTAGGTGTATTCTTGCATAAGCATTTAATTTTAGAACACATTTATATGTTGTTGTTTTTTTTTTTATAGCTGACTTAAAATTGTTCTTCCTGGTTCGTCCTTAGTCATTCATAGACAAATGACAATTCAATTTGATAGGTATAGTATTTTAGTGATATATATGTATTGATTCTCATTTGCCAATTTTTTATTTTTCTTTCAATTTTTCTCAGGGCTGATTAATTACATTAATAAATTGTGGAATTATTGTTGCCTGTATGTTCCAAGTTGGCCAGTAGAAGGCATGTCCAGTGGTGCATTACAACACAAAAGAACTTTAAAAATTTAACAGAATGAAAGTTTTGCATTGTGTAGTAATGGACAAAAATGTCAAAAAAGCAATTATTTCCAGTAAACAGACACAATTTATTTTCAGCAGAAATTTCTGGATGCCAGAAGTGAGATCAGCCAATCAAATGTAAGTATTTCAGTTCATCCACTATCACTCTTGATGTCCGATACACCCAAAATTCTCTAGGCTATTGTGATATCAATGTTGATTGATTTCTTTAGACAGAACTATAAATGAAAAGGAGAATGTTGTGTATGTTGTCCTATTTATGGTGCTGTTGTTAGGTCAAACGTGCCCTACTTTCATTTCATGCGACTATCTGATTTTACCTGAAAGAAAAATGGTTTAAAACTTTAACGTCAAGCCCTGTGTCAACAAGTACTATATTCAGTGTTCACTCCACACTTGTATTGTGTTTGTCATGCTTCCAGTGTTATATTTCTCTACCATCTGTATCTCAACCTTAATGGGATGGCATGTGAACATGGTAAAAATGTCCTGAAATCACTCAAACTTCCTTCTTTCCCCCTGGCTTGAGCAGACGGCAAAGCTGATGGAATAAACCCCCGCTGATAGAATTTACACTTTGGCATGACAGCTTGATAACACAGAAACGAGAGCGGAATGAAAGCGTTCCTGTGAGCGTCTGGCCTGCTTCGCTTTGGTTTATGTTACTTTGCATACGTGCCGAATGCACACAGGCAGAAATGGGCAAGGCTGGCTCGATTATTATATCAAAGTGTGGGACATGTTTAATCAACTGCTTACCAAGCTGCTTGATTAAAAGGTTGAAGATGAAAATACAACAGTTCTAATTCATCTTTCAGCCTCATTTGGCAACAAATAATAACTTCTTACATTGGAGAAAAAAATCTACATTGGAAAGGAAGATGAAACTGTAAGTGTTTAGAAATTCTGCGAAGATAAATTACCTTTAGTGGATGCTGCTGAAAAGCCAAGATTTCCTCTACTGTAGGCAATATACATGTGACCTGAATCTGGACCTATAAGCTTTGTTCATTTTGTGACTGATGAGGTTAATTAATTTCATTACTGGAATCATAACTAAACACAGATGTTCTCAAGTCATCATTCCACATTAAATGAAAGCAAATACAATTAAGATGATACAGCCCCCCCTCCCCCAAAACAACAACAAAAATCTTAGAACATTATTATTCTTTAAGAAAAATAGCAATCTGCTCAATTTAACTGTATCAAAACCCAATGATTATCGTGCTTTAAAGAAAAATTTAACATTTTGTTCTTTCTGGTGTTTGTGGTATGGTCAACATGAGGCAATCAGATTGGCATTCAGAAGACCAGTAAACTACAGAACTATTTGTATTGTTTCTGTCCTGGGAATGAGAAATATTATCCAGTGAGCATGTGTTGCTTTTGTTTTTCAAAATTCTATATATACTTCATCATTGATTATATATTTTTTTGCGTGTCTACGGCATTGTGTGTATGCATGGGACCTCATGCACATGTCACACTGAAGCTTAGATGCCTTTGCAATAAGAATTTTAGACACACATCAAAATTGATCATCATGCAATGCAATGTCAATGTAACCTTAGCGTAATATAAACCCATAAACATCATCTCAAATAAGGCTTCCAAAAGGTGCTGTTTATTGCTTTAATGTTCCATTGTTATTGTTTTTTTACCACACAAACAGTCAATTGATCAGCAAGCTGTCCAGAATCATGAAAATGAGCCTGATTATTTGGGTTTTGGAAGAGAAACGTGAATTAAATCAGAGAAACTTGTAAAAAAGTACTTAAAATAATTATACAAAGATTCACATGGATCCGTATCTATTGAAATTCTACAATAAATTTCATCAGGATATAGTTAGTGGAAAACTGTAACTTGTTGACCTTTTTATGCCACAATATTCATTATTAAATTAAATGAGTGTCAGTGTATCATAGTGACAGGGAACATGATTCCATAAAAATTCTAACAGATTCCAAACAGAATCACTTTCACATGGTGCTCGATTGAAAAATCATCTAAAAAAATTCTAAAAATCTAAAAAATGAAAGCTCAAGAGTTTGTTTGCTACCTGGCATCTGACACACATAAAGTAGAGAACAAAGAGTGGTTGGACCTACTTAAAACCTCTTCGGCTATCACTTTGATCGCAAGAACGTTGCAAAGAGGAAGCAAGCTCCGATTCGGATCTGAGGTGCTTATCTTTTTAATGAATCAAGGAGACGTTGCTGAAAAGCTTCCGGCCTGCTGCTCCCATAATCCTGCCTGTGCGCGAGAGACACATACTCTGCCAATCACAACAAGCTTGTCCACAATGACAAGCTCCTTCCACGTTAAGCATGTCACATAGCAATCGTGTTCATCGTGATTGAGTCATTCTGGCAAGTCAATGTAAGGGTCCTGTCCACATTGCTACGCTTTGCTGTACAGGGTTGCCTCGAGAAACCTTCATCTCATTCTTTTCTGAGCTGCTTTATCCTCACTAGGGTCGACTTCGGGCCAGAGGCATGGGGACACTATGAATAGGTGGCCAGCCAATAGCAGGGCACAAGGAGACAAACACTGAAAGATTTTTTTAGTTAGCCAATGGAAATATTGTTGTTTTTGTATATATATCACGTCATGTGATGCAAAAAGCACAAAAGTACACAAAGAGGCAGATTGATACCTAATCCAACATCACAAATTTTGATTTAGAAGAAATATTCAGGGAAAATCTTGGATCTTGGTGTTCATTAAGTATTAATCAGAAGTGATGGAATCCCAACAAAAAATACCAACGCAAGGCAAAATGTGATAGATAAAATGGAGTGAATCAAATCTGTTTTGTCCAAGAACTCTCACAGATAACATCACTCAACCTCCAGTCTTCCCTTACATTATTGCTCAACTTTTTGATGGTATTGTGCTTCTCTTCCTGTCAAGCTCTAATATTTTCTGTCGTGGTGATTAAATAGCTTCCCGTGGGCGGGTGATTTAAATTTACGGTTCCATTTGTCAAGGAAATGCTGCAGCATGGACTGAAAAGAAGAATGATTATCGATTGAGACAAATTATTCTGTTCTTAAAATCCAGATGGACAGGCTAGTGCCAATACAATAGAATTAGAATTTGTAATTACATTCATCCTTGTCATTACAAAACAGCAATTCTACATCCAATGAGGGCTTTAAATTGAAGGCCATTACAATTATAGAGAGAACAAGAGCAATGGGTAACCAAAAATATAAGACAGTCCTGTTATACTTAGAATTGGTTTGAAAAGTAGTTCGAAAAACATGTTATTAGTATTTGAAATACACTTCTAAATACGATTAAATATTTTACAGCATATTAACAACTTGTGTCACATTACGCTCTTTGTACAGGTCTCCCCAAAGCAATGACATTCAACATTAAATTGAATCTGGTTGTAGTCAAAGAGTAAAAATAACACACACACACACATTTAATAGACTTCATTTCAAATTAGCTAATTTTCATTTTAAACATGGATCATTATGTAAAACAAACCCATTTTTGTTTAATTCAGCCCTAAAAATATGAACAAAAGAAGTGTGTGACACAAATCCAAAGGGAAAAAAACACAAAAACAGTCAAAAATGGATCCAGGCTGAAAATATGTGTGAAGGAAGTGCCATGCCAAGAAAGTGAAATGTTAAGGAGGGTATAAATATGGCAAAGCAGCCATTAATTAGCACCTCCCACCCACAGGTATGAGGCATACATGGCGCCCAAAGTGAGAGAACACACGGCTGCCGTATCAGATCTGCTTGTTATCACCTGTAGATATTTGTGGAGCTCAGCATGCAACATGATGACAGTGGCATAACAGCTTGTATTTTACTGCCCACTATTCAATTCTAAGTGAAGCAAATGCAGTTCAAAGAAAGCAAGCGTCAAATGTACTCTACATAAATACACATGGAAGATGGGTGTACTGTCACCATCACCTTCAAAGATGTGGGTTGGAATTTTAATACAACAATGCAGATGCAATCTAGTATTTGCTTTAGTGGAAGCTTTGAATTCTTGTGTGATGTTGTTACTATGCAAAAAATTGCAGAAGTGTGATTATTATAGAACACTACAGACATAGTAAAGTTAAAAATACAGGGTGTCCTACGACGTTTGGACTTTTTGTTGTGTTGACAGAGACCTTTATGTCACAAATGTCTATAAATCTAAATAGAACTTTCAGTTCACAATGCAAAAACTTGAATTTAGCAATTTTACGACTATTTTTCACATAATATAACATCACTAAAATATCAATCTATTTGTTTTTAATTTCCTTGCATTTAATTTTTGTTACACCTAATATTTTGACGTCAATTGTGGCCATAACTGTGAAATCTGACTTACACAAACAAATTGACAATTAATTAACCAATGTTTGTAAAAGAAGAAATACTTTTACAGCAACGATTAAAAGACACAGGATAGTGTAAACAAATGCTTGAGGGTCAAGTTAATAAGGATGTGTTCCTTCTGCCTGATAAATTTAGGATAATAAACAAATTGTTGGCTTTTTACGTCATTCATTTATTGGGGGGGGGGGGGTGTGACTGCATGTATTAACGACATTAACAATAGAATACTGTGGCGGTAAGAAGGATGAAGTAGCAGATTTGCTCATGAAAGAAGATCTTCTTAGTATACAGCGTGTGCTCAAGCCAAATATAATGGCTAAGGTTCCTCTGGGAAAGTAAAAGAGACGGGAAAGCTTAAAAAAGACTCAATATGGACCCTGCACTGTTATCTGATTCCCTCTTTACTGCTATTATCACCATCAAATGCACTTTTCTGCTTTTAGTAGGAAGGCAAGCATTTTTTTGGTTGAATTAAAGAAATACATCTGCTTTACTTTGGAAATTTATCAAATTAACCATTTTTTTCATATTATCTGAAAACAGAAACAAAACCAGAACCTCAATCATAACCAAAATAAATTTCTAAATCAATCTGTAAGTATTATACATGATATTTTGGGATATCCAGGCTGTCACATTGTGCTTATGAGAAAAAGAAGCACTTCACTCATTTAGGGGACAAATGCAATGCACTGTTTGGATGAATGCAAGGACTTGAGATAAGTAAGGAAACAAGGGGAAGCTGTCTGAGTAATCCAGGCGGGAATAAAGATAATAGGAAAAGAAAAATGGAAGGTAGGGAGAGAGATTAGAGTCCACTCTCTAAGCGGTCATGCGCTACTTTCTTTTGGTCTGAGGTGCCTTGGGAACATTTTGTGGACATGAGCGACGACAGATCTCCTTTTTCCATCACAAACAGTTTGTTGTTCCTTGGTCAAGAATGAGCGACGGGCGGTGGATTGCGGCGTTTTTGCATAGTGCCATTTATTTATTCACTGCAAATTTAATCAATAGCAATGGCACAGTCTGTGATGTTTAACTGTGAATCAGTTCGAAACACTCACCAGGGTCTCTGTAGGTATAGTGGAGTTTGCCCAACCAATCTAAATATGAACTTTAAGAAAGTGTTTAACCATCTCCCATGGAGAGTCTTTTTGGGTGTGGTGCAGAAGGATGGGATACTGGATGCCTTTGTATAGACTAGTCAGTTTGATCACAAAAAAAAATCATATTTGTTTACAATGAGGCTTGGCCCAACGCTGTCCTTGATCACCGATTGTGGTCATGAACTGTATGGATAGACTCTCTAGGCGCACCCGAGGCAGTTTGGGGATCCGGTTTGGTGGTACTGCATGCCTGATGGACGAGTTCAAGTAGTTGAAGATCTTCTTCCCGAGTGATGGATGAATGAAGCATGATATTGATAATGTGGACCCTTTCTCGGTCTGTTGTGGTAAATAAGAGAGCAGAGGTGGATATTATTTCATTAAAATTCCATGGAATAAATAATCTGTACTTGCAGTAAAATTTAGTTTATCTGAAATCACTACAAGTCTGAAAATTTTTACTAAAAGATGAGTCTCCTCCAACACCATCCCCAGTATGTGGGCTGTGGCCTTTTGATGCAAGTTGCTCAGCAATGTATCAACAGTGCACACAGGAAGAGATGGAGGTACGGCTTTTAAATGGCTTGTAGCAACACGGCATGCTGAGGACAGAATTAATGACGGTAAGCACAGTGCACCTGCGGCACAGGAGCACAAGCACAATACACAGTGTACCTCATGAAAAATGAGGCTCAGAGAACCTTGCTCACAGTTGTCGGGTCTGGCGAGACCAGCACTTACAGTGCTGCACATCTTGGCAAAATGATTATTTTCCCTTATTTCCTGGATGCAATATAAAGTGTAACCATTGATACTCTACGTGACTTCTATAGATTTATATTTTGTGTATATAATTACTGAAACTAAATAAGGATTGCACACTACCATTCAACAGGCATTCGTTATAAATATTAATAACAAGAGCTTATTTCCCTTAGCGTGTCAATGTGTGGATGCCTGGCATCGGCCTGCTGTGTGGACGCGTGCTTTGCTAAAAGATTGCCATTTACAAGTGAATGGAGTGCCTTTTAAGCATCAGTAAGCTATGTTACATCATGAATGTGATTTTATAATCAAGCAGTACAGTTGCGAAGAGCTGCAATCACTATAGTAAAAACAAAAAAAGGTCCAATAGATTGCTCTTTGTAAGTGTCAATTAATCATTGCCAAGCCTTGCGTTTGGTACTTCTTCAATTTCACATTATGACATGATGAGTTTCATGTGATAAGATACAGGGTTTATCGTGTTGAGTTTCATATTATAAATTGGTTCTTTTCAAGTTTTAATGTGATTAGATTCAGGGGTTCACTCGAAATGTATCACAGAAATGTGAAACTTATGGTAATAGTGGAGTATATATTGGGAAAAATTACTTAAACACAATTTCTAAGAAAAAGGAGTAGACGAGAGATATCCAACATTAACAAACATACACCATTGGAAGAACACAGCAAATGTTAACATTAAGGAATACAACCAGAGTATCGTTTTTTAAAGTGTACTTAATGTTAATGAAGGCATTACACCAACTAAGACAAGCTTTTAGGTATACTATTGGACAAAGAAGCACATTTAAAGTTTTAAAATCCGTGTACACTTGACTGTTTTCACCTTTCGACTCTCTCTTCATTTCCATCTCCAGTCGCGGCAATTATAATCAAGAGATAATGGTAATGAAGAAAATCATTATCGCGTCCTTTTGACGTTGTCACTTGTAGATAATACAATTATTTTGAGGAATTGCGTACGGTCTGAAAATAAAGCTGCTTAGCAAGAAATGAAAGAAAAACATGCACAATTCTAACCTTGAATAATTACACTTCAGATGAAAAATAGCCACATAATATATAATTACAAGATGTTTCAAGTTAGATTGTTTTTAATGATGATGATTTGATTGCTATTGCTATTTTTGTTTGACACTACTATCAACTCCTAGTTCCAATCCCAATGCAGGCCTGCATGCAGCCAACGTTATGGAATCAGATGTTATTAGAAGGGGCGGTCCAAGTGGGGCGAATGGTTAGCACGTCAGCCTTACAGCTCTGGGGTCCTGTGTTCAAATCCCCTGGTCTGCATGGGTTTTCTCCAAGTACTCCGGTTTCCTCCCACATTACAAAGGCATGCATGGTAGGCTGATTGGACACTCTAAATTGCCCCTTGGTATGAGTGTGAGTGTGCATGGTTGTCCGTCTCCTCGTGCCCTGCGATTGGCTGGCCACCGATTCAGGGTGTCCCCCGCCTCACATCCTAAAAGCATGCATGATAGGCTACTTCAACACTAAATTGTTCCTATGAGTTTGAATGGTTATTCGTCTTCCACTGCCATGCGATTGGCTGGCAGCCATTTAAGTTCTTTCCCACCTACTGCCCATAGTTAGTTGGGATAGGCTACAGCACCCCCACGACTCTTGAGAGGATAAGTGGATCGGTGAATGAATGAGTCTAATTAGTGTAAAAAGGACCCCCAAAAGTCCTTTAATGTAAAAGTGTCTATGTGCAGGTTTGTGTGTTTTATTAAATGACGAGCAATGTAAAAAGCAGAGGAGCATCTGCACCAGGGCATCACCGGCTCCTCCAGAATCACAAGCTGAATGTTAATGTTGTAAGGTTCACCTCCGTCCTTTGTCTTTTCTCAAAGATACAAGGGCAACACTGCATTAATCTCGCCCCCCCCCCCCCCCCCCCCCAAGCCCACACACAAACGCCTCCTTACCTCCTGTCTCTTTCCGTCGTCATGGCCGCCAAAGCTTTCCTTCCATCATGCGCCATGTAATTAAAAAAGCCTGTGTAGCTTGAGCCACAATATTCTAGTGACACTTAATCTTTAAAGCTCACACTTTTAGCAGCACTTTAATTGGATTTAGATGATGACAATTTACAACACACACACTTCAATTATGCGCAACTCAACACGAGACATGCATTAATTTCATTAAAAGTGCTCATTCATTAAAAGCCATATGCAGGTGACCAACAATGTTACTGCATTCAGAATCGGCCTGCCGCAAACTGCATTATCATAGCATTGTTGCTTTTCAATCCGAAAATACAGAGGCTAACTAAACTCTACACTAAGGTTGTTAATGGACATGTTAACATATATGTGGAGTCTGGAATCTATATGTATTGCACACCATAAATTAAATAAGTAATCTAGTCTTCAAATTTAAAAGTTTCAAATTGCACCAGATAAAGTTATTGCATGATTAACTTAAAATTTTGGTCAATCAGGTTAACACAGTCAAGGTGGTTGGGGAGTGGTTTCATAGTTTTTATTCCTTGCTGGATCCTTAGTGGAAATAATAGCTAGCACAAAAAAAATAACATGCATACACCTGCACACAGTTTCTTATGCCAACTCTCTGAGGAAAATAAGTGAAAATGAGATTCAAAACAAAATGCACCCACCTTTTCAAAAATCAGTGTTGATTTGAAAGCAAGAAGAAAATAAAATGTCTAATGAACACCCCTAATAAGCACATGGTCTAAATGGGAGCTTTGTCATCAGGAAGCTCAGTTAAGTATATTTTAACATTCTTGACGATTTAGCAGTGACTTGGCACACTTACAATGATTAACATGTATTTTCTACTTTTACATGATAACATTACTGCAAGTAGAACATGCATTTTTACCAGTATATTATGAACACACTGATCTGTACTTGTGACTATTTTTGTATAACCTATTTTATGTTCTGTGTCGTGTTGCTGCACAGCTGTAACAAAAGACACATTATTTATTCATTAATTGCTAACGAGGTACTTCCTAAGATCATTTCTGTACGTTGCCATTGAAAGTCTGCTGTTGGACCTCTAATGGTTGCTGGAGATGTCAAAGGCACCGCGCCAAATCATACCAGAAGCAGGCAGGTGTCAGGTGACCAATGAGATCAATACGCTTTCATTGTTTTTCTAGGCTCAACGCTAGAGTCCATCTTTAGGAACTAATGTGCTCCAATCAATACACACAACAGCTGCAGTGGATAAAAGGAATTGCTAGGTGCTGTGAAAAGACATCAGAGCATTTAGACAACATCCTTAAAAATCCATGTAGAACGCGCTTCGGGGCTTATAGTGCTTTGCAACCCTCCGGGTCTATGCGGTTTGAAAAAAAGGCAGAAGCGTTTTTGGAATGAGGGCCACATAACGTACTTTTATTTTTTAGCAGACTAAACAAGTCAAATTGATTTTTCCAACTCATGTGTGAGGTAAATGGCTACAAATTGATATACAATAACTTATACCAGACAATGTAATTTGCTCTGGTCATTGTTGAAAAGACCAGCACACAAAAAGAATGAGGAGACTTCTTCAGCTTGATGGCATCCAGTGCACAAGGACGGAGTTCTGCCTAACATGAGCTTTTAAAGTAAGCTCATTCTGATAGGGCATTCTGCCAAGAGTTCCCAGCAGACCCTCACGAAATATTTGGGCTGTCCATCATCGTTCTCGGCCATTGGTGCTAACTCAACAACAGGTGATGAGACCTATAGTTGACAGCTGCATCCTCAAACTGTCAACTAGGGTATCCTGGTACCAAGTGCAAATCTGGACACCCCTAATGCATTCAACATGGTGTTAATTGTGGAGTGCAGAAGTTCCACTTAGTCATTTGCCACCAGACCTCACTCACCATCATCACCCACGTAGGCGTTCCCCCCAACAGAGTGACAGAGCCCCCCCGAAGAGGATTGAACAAAGCACCAATCCAGGAAGTAATTAGGTAGTATACTTGACTTTTCTCACTGTGAGCAACTTCAGATTGGGAGAGTGTTCCCAGCATCAAAGCTGCGTCATTATTATATCTAATCTGAATTTTTCAAACCTGATCCTTCCAATCAATCATTCAATCAAAACCCTTTATTGTCATCATACACAGCTGCGTATAACAAAATTGGTCGTACTACTCCACAAAGTGTGTTTTCCCAGTAAAAACACAAATAGTAATATAAAAATATAAAAAGTCACTTCCTGGCAAGGCAAATTCTAAAATATCGCACAATCTAAGATATTGCACATTGTTATTGCACACGCCGGAAGTTATTGCACAGAAGGGATTGTGTGTCGTGCTAATGCAAGTTCAGAGTCTTGATAGGCTGTGGGGGGAAAAAAAACTGTCCCTTCCAGAGTTTCATACCAGAGAGGTGACAATAGCTATCTTCATCCACCTTCCAAAGCTGGGGATCAGAGCTGCAAGATCGCCCAGTTTTTCTTCACACCGCGACAATTGGTGATCCTATGTGAGCAGAACACAAAGGAACATCATTACTTGTTTTTGTGCTGCAGGCTAAATGCAGTGTTAGTCGTTCAACTGTGAATAATGTTCCAAAAATAATGTACCTTCCAGAGTAGTAGTCATGGGCCTCAAGCTGCATATCAAGGATATAGAAGAAAATGGTGAAATGGCTTTTATTTGGTCATTTCTGCTGACGCCTTGTGAATTTTGCAGTGCTTTACGAGTAATGTACAAAAGAACAGTAAGCAATAATTGTAAAGGTGAGCGGAGCTTTTTCAAGGGCTGCAATAGATCAGTGTGGGATGGGGCGAGTGGGCTCAGAAGAAAAGATAGAGTACGGCCAGGGAATGATAATGGAAAGTGGTATATGGACCTCAGAGGAGAGATATTGAAAAGAAGATTGAAGCCGCCGAAGAATCCAAGAGAATTGTAGGCTTCGTGGTGCGGTGCATAGAAGCTTGGAACAAAAATATTAATAAAAAGAGGAGGTGTTGTGCACAGATGTAAAAGGTCTTTTGATTCCATATTACTTAATCTCTGGATAAAAAGGAGAGTTTTCTCCCTTTGGTCTTAGTTTACATCCTTATATGTGTGTCTTATGCAGCTTTTACGTTTGGATTCAAAATGTTTGACGACGTTGGTAGCAAAAAATACACACAGCTATTTTCAAATGTAGGGAATTATATGCAGAAAAGGTAATAAGGCAAATAGGCAAGTTACATGTCACTTTTTTTAGGATATTGTAACCCAGTGTTAAAAATAACCACTACAATAAAATAGGATTCACACATGAATTGTTTTTTGTTAAAAGCCCTCAATTCAGGTACACTACAAGTGAAGACTCAATTAGAAACCTATTAGTCACTTGCAGAAAAGAGGCCCAATTCCTGCTTGTAGACAGTTGAGGATTCAGAACATGCTTAGCCTAACAGTACCCATAAAATCCATCAGTTTTTGTATGCTATAGCTTCTCTTATACTTTGTGTGTGTTGAGTTGCATGGTCAAGGAAATAATTAAACTTATACATCTCAATGTAATTTGATAATTGTTTATTTAAAAGTCTAAGCACTGATTTGTACCACCACCAAACAAACATAGGAAGGAAAAGTAATAAAGTCAACTGGAATAGATAAATATAGATACAAAACTTGATGAATTTTCTTGAAGTGTGTTAGTAGCAGTGCGTTATATTCAAAACTTTGCAGTGCAAGACAAGCTTTTGAAAACATCAAACATTGAAGGTCCCAAATTCTCCACACTTTGATGTGGAATTTAGTCGTGACGCAAGCTGTCAAGCCCGCGAGCCTTTGAGACAATGACGTCAGCAAAATGAAAGTCATCTTTTTAAAGTGGGTCATATTCAAAAAGGCAAGCGTTGCAGCTGTAGCGTACTAACTAATATCAGGGTTTCATTTCTCAATAATATACTTTGGTGCATTCTGTGGGGAATAGGAGGATAGAATGAGATTAATGCCTGAGAATTGATTCACATAATAGTTTCTCATCACTCTCATCTAAATGTCGACTAAACTTTACAGAATTGCACTTTATCTAATAATCCATTTGTTCATTTTTGACATTACAAGTCCTCATTCGAGCCATATGTTCGGTTTGGTGTTTTTACTCCTTAGCAGAAGTACAGAGATATACAGTAAAAGACAGAAGTCAAAACATAAATATCACACAAAAATAATTATAAAGAAAAAGCTTGGAATGACAACGCTTAAATGCCCAATTATGTACTATACACTTTGTCTTATCCTGACATGTTTTATGGAAAAAGTCTGCTTACTGTAAAAGCAGAGAAAAAAATCATTTTGTCGTATAACAGGCTCCATTTTATGCAGCCAATGATTCCTACATATAATATTAATGGCCAGTAATGCAGTTACTTACAAATTCTAAATATTTTCATACTAGGGTTTAAAAAAAATGCCGTATGAACTACGACGGAAGACATCTTCATTCATAACAATTTTGTTGTCGTGTCTACAAATATCAGCCAACTTCTCTTATTTATAAAGAGCACTTTTGCATATCTTTGGGGATTTATATTGGATTAAATCCAAATGGCAACTCTTTCATCAAAAGATGAACACATTTCTGTTTCATGATGAATAAATAATATTATCCCATTCAGGCTTGTTTTATGTGTTGTTGTTGTCGTTGTTGTTGACAAATAGCCCAAAATGGGCATACCTTAAGACAAGGTTTTCATTCATCATCCATTCTGTTCATCCTCAAGAGCATCTTCCATTTTACTGTGTAAAGAAGCTAAAACAAACACTATATAGTAAGTTTCCAGCCCATCTGCACACAAAAAAAGACATTCAACCTCACTCCACGCCTATGGACACTTTAGAGCAGGGGTACCTATGGCTCGGGAGCCACATGTGGCTCTTTTGATAGTAGCAACTGGCTCACCGCTAACCTGTGAGCTAAAGTACGGAAACCACTGGTGACAGGGCTGAGATACTATGTATAGAGCTGCATTAATCTTTTTTTTTTTTTTTTGCATTAGACTTCTGGAATGCATACTCATTAATTAGCAACTGAATAAGAATGTTGTCAAGAGTTTTTTCTTCTTTAAAAGTTGTAAAATTACCCAAAAAAGGCACCGAATTACATGTATTATGACTTTTAAATTCGGAGTATGGCTCCCAAGGAATAACATTAGAAAATATGAATTGTTTGTGGCTTTGTCAAAAAGGTTTCCGACCCCTGCTTTAGAGTGTTCAATTAAGATGGAATGTTTTCATTTTGGATGTGAGAGGAAACCCACGCAAGAACAGGTGAAACATAAGAAAGGAAGGCCAGCATCTGGTATTAATCTTTTTAATCTCAGAATTACTATTGCATATGGCCTATGGCACACACATTAAAGTAGAATTACATAAGGAAGGTTAATTGGGATGGGGTTCAATCCCTTTTTATTTGATGTTTTAGCTCATCTAAATAATTGCATAGGATTTATTATTAAAAAAAACTACAAAAGAATTCTGATGCCACTGCATAGCAATAGTTATATTCCCCCTCACCTAATACAGAGACAAAAAAATGACAGGATTAAAATATTGTTAGCTTCTCTCATCTCGCCTCCGGCTCACGTGATATGAGTGCTGCATTGTGTGGCAGAGAGAACAATAAGGGTGACAAACAACACCATGACTAGTGTAATGTGAGCATTTCAGCATTTGAGACATGAAGCTGCTTCCCCAAAAAGAGGAGCAAGATTGAACTTTTGATTCAAATTCAATAGCAAAGGATCTAACCAACCTTGTATCAATTTCTAGGCTAAATGCCTATCTCCATAAATTGCATTTTTCATTTTTGCAAGGCTAATATTACCTGAATTTCTTTGACTGTAGGGCACGCTTAAAAGTCGAAAATTTCCTCCAGTATGATCAGGGGAGCTAATAATGTGAAGCACCTTATGTGTGCACCTAATTTAAATATCTGTAAATGTCTCTGTGTGAACTCCATGAACTCTCCACTTGACTGACTGGGTGCATTCCATACCGACATGCTGCCAATATATATGTATATATATACCTATATGTCCTCCTGTGTGGAGTTTGCAGGTTCCCCTGGGCCTGCGTGCGTTTTCACTGGGTACTCCGGTTTTCTTACACATTTCAAAAACACGCATGGTAGGCTGTTTGCAGACTCTAAATTGCCCCTAGGTATAAATGTGAGCATAAATGGTTGTTCATCTGCTCCGGAAGTCAGTTGGGATTGAATCCAGCACCCCCTGTTACCCTTGTGAGGACAAGCGTTTCAAAAAAAAATGAATGCATGAATAACAATATGTTATACTTCTCTTGCAGTAGCAAACGATATTTATACTGAATTGTTATTTTGAAAGCCAATTCTGCATAGCAACAATCTCCCACTTTGTTTTCTATCAAAAATCCCAAATTTGTGACATTTGGTGACATTTGGATTCGGACATATGGTCATTTTTACGTAATTGAATAGGTTTACAAATGTAAAATGGGGTGGATTATATAGGTAAAACAACAATAAAACATAAGTTATTTTAGGTGGAAAAAGCTCAAAGCTCTTCACCATTCACACGATGAGACAAGAAGGATGGAAGTAATCTTTTTTATGAAAATCTCAAGAGTAAGTGCTTTCATTTCACGTATTATGATGGCTATCTGATGAGCCACCAAGTGCAGACTGTATTGATGTGCTCTCACTCTGTCCAGTAAGCATTCCTTCTTTTTATCATCTTCTTTTCTGGCCGCATTGTGCTCACAAGATGGCTTGATAGAGACATGTATTATTCATCCATGTGTCCTTTCTGTCATTGTGAATGCATGCGTTGGGCGCAAAGGGGCACGAAGCCCGACTACAATCAATCAATCGGGGTCAGACATGCAACACAATAGGATATGTTAATTGGACTTCAGTGGATGCAGATGAAAAATTCACATGGTGCGTGTGGACCTTAAATCCATGTGGATTCATTTGTAGGAAATAACAACCTGTGCTACACATGACTTCTTTTGGCGGTGATTTAATTCTTCTATTTATGCTGTGAGCAACCACAGAGATCTAATCAACATTCTACAAACTGTTACAAAAAATCAAGGGGGGGGGCACATTAATCGAGGACGAGCTCTGACACACAAAATGTGAGTAAGTGACATCCTCGTAACCAGATCCAGAATCATACCAAACTGTGATTTTAAGGCACTTTAATACCATTTTAAACTCATCTTAAAAATTACTTGAGAAAATGAACCTCCAAACTGAATTTTGCAATATAAACATTTGCAAAACAGTTCAATTTAGAATCACACGTCTGAAAGAAACAGCTAGAATTGTCAGTATGATTCATGATAAACATTATAACAAAATATAACTAATTCCCAATAAACTACTGGCAGCTTTGTTTGCCAAAATTGTACTGTTAAAAATGAAAAAGTAAATAGGAAAATGGTAAATAGTTTACTGTCAAATGACTAACAATGAATGACATTCAACCAAAATATCAAAAACAATCCCTTATGTGTCTTTTATGGTCTATATCTTGTATGGGGCCAGTCCTAGAAAGCTTAAAATATTAATATTTTTCAATAATTGAGACCAAAAACATTCAGCCAACAACTTTCAGGTCATGACACAGTTAACATTGACCAGGACTGACGGTTTTACTAATAAAAGAAAAATCCCAAACCGCAAAAAAAACATAAATAAAGAAAAGCAGATTTCTGTATAATTTAGTACTGTTTTCATACTTTTTCACCCATGTTATGAGCAATGACCGCTACGTTTCCACTAATATATTTTTTTTGTTTGTTAGATCACAAAGGATCAAATGAGATTTGTGCTTTGAAAACCCATCACCTACTAATTCTAAATGTATTGGTTTTTTTTTCATTGATCAAACTCCTCTTATGAATTTGCTGTTCAGCTCCTTATTAGAAAACAGCAAGTGCTGCAAAAAGTACACACGACTTAATCACCAAACTTTTTGAATATGCACGTTCAAAAGTTTTAGGGTCAAATGAAGTTCACCTGCAGGCTGTAAACTGAGTTGATAAAGCTTCTGTTTTTAATCTCATTAGACTTCCGTACCTAATAAGGTTTAATCATATATTGACAGGGCTTTTTTGCTCACAACATCAGTGATAAAATGTCAGGAGTTATTTGTGTCAGATGGTATTAATGTTTTCCTCACAGCTGCTGATTAACACACGACTGCATTGAATTAAATATAAGCCTGGCATTATTTATTAAGCACGTTCTGAAAGCTATTACACAGCGCCAAAGTTTTCACCCCAAAAATTGGTATGCTTAATCTTCCCAACACTAAAGCCAGAACTTGATCGAAAATTCAATGATGAGGGTTAGCCTGCCTTTGCACAAAGGTAGTTATGATTTTCCAAAAAAGGGCAGCACTGCAAAACTGGGCCTTTTAAACCCCTCTTGTGTTCCCTATTTATCCCAAAGTCAATTTTGTGGTTAATGGCTTCATTACTGCCGTTGTGCTTCAGAGGGTCTTTGCTGATAAAAGTCACGTAGGAGTTGAGCTCTTAAGCCTTGAAATGCATATCTCTCTCTTCTTCTCTAATTCTGGATAGCAACTGGGAATGTCACCATTGACTCTCTTTGTTCACACATGGTGGTGTGTAGAGAAATTTCTCTGTAGAAAAAAACTGCGTTTCCTCAGAAGCTCTTTTCAGAGTTGCAAAAAGAGTTTCTGCAAAAAAGGTCCAGCCTGACATAATGACACAGGATTAATATGGGCCCTTTAAATCTTTGAAAATACTTGTATTATACTGTCGTGTTTTTGAGGTTTGAAAAATGCTAGAATTATGTGCACATTCCTTGAAAATACTGCAACATGTCAGACACACAATATTATTCAGCACCCTGTCTAAAAATAGGAATTCTCAAATGAAGGAAAGGCAAACAAAATTGCTTCATCACTGCTACAAGTTTGTTCTGAAGTTGCTTCCTGTTGATGTGACCCAAATAGGAACGACATTAAGGCAGCCATGGGCAAACTATGGCCCGCGGGCCACCTACGGCCCGTTAGGCTTATTGATCCGGCCCGGCGACGTTGTCCAAATAATGTATTTTTTTGTCTGGGAGTAGCTGTGTCCACTCTTATTTGTTTTTTTGTGTTTCACAGCCCCTCTTTATCTTTTTTTAAAAAACATTTTAATATTTCTTAATACATTCCTTTTTACTTTACTTTGTACTTTATACTTTAACGATGAATGATAAGTATGTTAATAATTCAGTCCTTTCTGTTTATGTTTCATATGTACTGTTAACGGATGCAGTTTTTTATATGTTATCATATCTTGTGCTGACCCGGCCCATCTGTCACATTTTTAAAGTCAATGTGGCCCCCATGCCAAAAAGTTAGCTCACCCCTGCACTAAAGAATATGTACAGACATTAAAATTGTGTATACCAATATTTTGAAGTGGGTCAAAATAACGCCCCATTTTGTGTTGTGCAACTTGTCAGTGTGGCTTTCATCTTGAGCTCATGTAATATTCACCACAAGGCTGATCTGTAAGTGAGCGAAATAATCCTCTCTTTTGTTCCATGTATGATTAATCTTTTTGATTCTCTGCCTATGCTATGGCGCTTGGTAAAATGGCAGACTATTACTGGACTTTAATAACAAGCTGCCTAGAAATCAAGTTAAAAAGCACTAAGTTGGTGAGGACAAACAAATGGTCAACACAGTGGTATGGTGCATTTGCAGACTATTTGTTACAAACTGCCATCTAATCCACAGTATTAGTGAGCAGCCTTACTGCTCCGTATTGATTTTCAACTAGATCCCAAGAAGAGAGATGAACTTAATATTGCCTTCTGCCAGGAGAGCCAATGAGGCGTAAGCATATTTATGTCAGCTGCAAACACACAGAAAGATTTATACTCAAGAATGAGGGAAGATGGAGTTTAAATCAATAACTTCAACATGTATCTCTATTTACTTCTCTGGTAAACTGAACTGTACTTCTAGTAGAGGTCAAGTGTTTTTGAAGGGGGTCCTTTTAAATGACAACCATCTTTGAGGTGTTTTTGTTTTTTTAGGGACTTTAAAAAACACGAATTTCATTAACATCTAAAGTAAAGTTAACTAAATGCTCACATAGTCTAGGAAAAATACTGATTCAAATCCTGTATTAGATTACTTGTGAAAATTAATGTTTTGTAAATTTTACACACGTAGCACTAATAAAGCAGAGGGTTGTGAGAAGAAGGGGAGCGAGCGTAAAATTTACCATCCAAAAAATTGCAAACTGGATCAGCATTAACAACATCTGCCACTGACTTATAGAGCACCAATGGAAACTGATGGTCAAAAACAAAGGAGCAGTAAACAGTAGATTTTCTGCCAGAAAAATAACAGGAAAGCACAGCCCCCAGATCTTTGAAAGTAAATGGGAGTTGTTTATACTTAATTATTAGAAAGAAAATAGATGCAACAATCCTAAACACTGTACAGTATTCTACTTTTTAAAAAGTAGATAGTATACCTCCGCAATTGAGTGCAACACAACGTAGTATTCTAAAATTTTGCACACTAACATTCTTCCAATAATCTAATAAACAGCAATTGTATTCTAAACATAAACCATGTAATGTGTTTATAAAGAAACTACCCTCCTAGATAACTTCTGTTCTTAAAATACATATTGTTTGTTACTCATATGTAGATGAAAATATTGTCCATCTTTCAATCCTCACCATCTTGTTTTGTTTCTGAAGGAGCCTGTCAGGAAAAGGAAAGTATGTTGTAAGCAAAGTGATGCAAACCAAGCAAAAGCTGTTACTTTGAACAGTGAATGTGCACTGAACGCTTGCCTGCAGGACGCAGGAGAGACTCCAGAAATAACGACAACATTTTCATCAAACACTGTTTCAGGGGCACATGAGGAGGTCAGTTTATTTGCGGAAATGAAATGGCAGCATCACAGCTTCCAGTGCTGGAAATGAATGCAAAAAATAATAAGGATTATTGCTCCTCACACAGATACAGCAGCAGTCTTGTGTAAAAATATGCCACAAAGAATATATGAACACAACTGCAAAAAAATATTTTTGCTTTAAGAATTGTGTTCCCTTGCGTTAGTGCAGATTTAAAGCAATCATATAATTGTTTTTGTGTGAATTTAGAGTCTGGGATCCTGCATTGAAGTACAACTTTTGCCACAAAATGCTGGTAAGCTCTGAGATGTATTGAATGACAAAATATTGAAGTATGTTTAATGTTTTTAAATGTGTATGTGGCTAAAATTTGTTTAAAATGCTCTCTTAAATGATATCACAATAAACGGTAAGATGCACTTAGTATAGTCCAGGGATAGGGATCCTATGGCTCGGGAGCCATATGTGGCTCTTTCCATTGCCCTCCACTAACCTGTGAAGTAAAATATTGAAACTGGGACACTCCTTCTCCCACCTCTTCAATCATAATTTGTTTTTTTACTACTCTTCTGCATGCACAATATCCTTGATACTGGTTTATTAGCAACAGCATAACATTGAGATTTTTTTGTACTTTAAAAAGTGGTGAAATGACCAAAAAAATCACACATTTGCATGCATTTTTACCTTTCAATTCTGAGAACGGCTCTCAAGACATAACATTAGAAAATATGAATTGTTTATGCTCTCTCTCTGTCTAAAAGGTTCCCGACCTCTGGTATAGTCCTACACTGAAGATACAACAACACTAAATTCCAATTTGCCCCATGCACTATAAAAACACAAACACTTAAAAGCTGCAATTATCCCCCATTTTTCATTAGAATGCAATCATGCATCTCTCCATGTTCTTAACAAAATCTGTTCCTTCTTTTTCAGGGAGCGGTGTCCCGTTCCACTGCAGTACACTTTGGATTTGGACAAGCTTGACACATCATTAAACATCTCTCGACACCAGAACTGAGTTAAGAGTAAATATCAGCTGTGAGGGCAGACTAAGCAGCCTTTGCCGCTCTCCTGCGGTGCTCCATTTGCATTTGGCATAAATAAGGGTGGAATATTATTACTCTGTCAGGCTTGGAAGGCTGAATAGAATGAAAATGGACTAGATGTTTAGTACTAGTTGCATAGTAACTTGGTATAGGACATTTGTCAGTGGAGATGGGCAGGTCTATGCATGCAAGTGATGAGAAAATTTTGCATAAGGCTTCTATGATGGTAGATTGAACCTGTAGGCCTAATTCTATGTGAAATTAAATCTTATAAGGTTTGATTGTCTTCTCATGGACAATGTTGCATTAATATGCGCCAATTGTGGATAACACGGAAGCCTGAGATATTTCGATACACTTTAATCAAGGGATTGATTGGAGCCCAAAGTCCGGGAATACCTTCTGAGATGTTCCACTTTAATCATAATTATGGAAACTAATGGTTGTGTGAATAATCTCCAACATTTGCATAATATCTCATTGTTTGAATAAAGGTAAGGATCATCTGAGTTTTTTTTTTTTTTTTAGAACCTTCAATCATTTCTTGGATGTAGAAAATTCCTAAATCAAGGCAAGGTCCTTTTACATTTTCTGGATCATGACTGTAAGACTTAGCCTATGTTTTTTTTTTTTTCATCAGGGAAAATGGGCCAGGCATTGAGGATGCTGAGGGATATTCAGGTGAGCCGATATCTTGATTATATACTATATATACTGATTTGTGTAGTGTGCGTGCATGTGTGAGTCCCACAATCATATATGCAAATACCATGGTTAACAGGTTGCAACATGAGGGATAATTTTTTTTTTAACGAACTTATTCTATTTAAAGGATACAATAACATATGTGAAAAGATGACAATTTTAATGGCATAATGTTGCAATTCCATAGGTTAGTGTTGTAGTAAAAAAAGAAGAGTACGTAAAACTTTTCAAAGTAAAACAATAAATGTTTGTCATTTAAAAGAATAGAAAAATCTTGTTTTTTTTAAGAGACCAAGGACACAATAGTATAGAATTTTTTTGTTTGTCACAATGTATGAACAAAACTTTTTAAAAAACTAAATATTACTTGAAACACATCCAAATTGGAGTAAATAATGCATACTGTTTTGAAAGAAGATGTAATTTGAAATTTTAATTTTACGAGAAGAAAAAAAGGATTACATAATTTCATTATCATCATTTATTTTTGCTACGCACATTTCATATATGTTCTGTGTTTCATGGTGGTGACTGCCCCCAACCCAAAAGAAAGACAAAAAACAAACAAACCAAAAAAAAAAAAAAACACCTGGTGATGGATCAAAACTTAAAAATAACTTGAAAGTCAGGACACTCATAATCGTGATAGAATTCTTGATAACATCAAATGACTAATTACGTGACTTGGCTTCAATTCAATAGCTGCTACCCCGGCAACCAATTGTAAAAATTAAATAAAAATGTCTCCGTTTTGAGAGCGTGACCAGCATTGACTGACATTACTTTGTGTTGCGGCATGTGGGTTCTTGTGCCAGTGTTTGACGGTCAGCAGAGGCAATGTCAAGCAAAAGCTTCCATAGATTAGTACTGAATAATTGACTTTTCTATATTATGGTATACACCAGTACACACATGTTTTATTACAATTCATTTTAGTTTTAATTAAACCCAATTTAAGAAATGTTGACTCATACAAATATATTTTGTATTGCTTATCTACACAAGGCTCGCACGGGGTGCTAGAGCATTATCCCAGTCAATGATGGGCCACAGATGGGGGACATCCTGAATTGGTTGCCAGCCAATCGCAGGGTACAAGGACGTGGACAACCATTCAGACTTTCAGCAAATACCTGGGGACAATTTAGAGTGTTCAATTGGCCTATCATGCATGTGACCTGGAGAAAACCCACGTAGGCCCAGGGAGAACATGCAAACTCAAACACAGAAAGGTCAGAACCCTCGATCTCCTAACTGTGAGGCGAACATGCTAACCACCCCTTTACTGGCCCGCCATCACAATTATAAATTCATGAAAAAATTGGAAAATATTACCCTCAATTTATAATCAATAATAGTTTCACTTTTTGAACTGAACAAATGAAAATGCAATATCCTAATGTATTAAGAAGATGCACCTGTGCTGCACTTTGTCCAATAGTGTACAAAGATAATGAACTACTGTGTGGACATTTTCATTTCACCAACATAATGCCTCTGCTTGGCATTTTATTATAAATGGGAAAATGTGCACCACCTGCTACACTGAAGCTAGTGCCAACAGACAACAAACACACAGCCTGCTTCTAGGAATGTGTAGGCAGAAAAATTCCCAAGAATTTGTAGATTGTGTTGCGCACGAGGGCGCATGTGTGTGTGTGTGTCAAAAACTGGCTATATCTCAATGTGTTGCAGGATCACCAGAGGGGCCAATTGAAAGTATTAGTGTGTTTTAAAGAGAGAGCATGGCCAAGGTGCATTGTAAAAGATGGTAATAGACCATCAGTGAAGCGCAAAGTCTTGAGCTTCAGTGTGAAATTACTCCAACACTTAACAGGACTTCTATAGCCACTGGTAAAATGGGGAGAATAACGAATGATGATAATGTAACAATGCTCAACTGTACTGTACTTATTATCTGGAGGTATTCAATGCCAGGTTTTTATCTAATATTTAAAACAATATTTTTAGTGCACTGTGACCGAATGATGACCATTGCAGGGTGCAGTCTGCTATTTTCCCCAAAAAGCCAACTATTTTCCTCACCATTTGAACCCTGTGACTTTTATAACACAGTGGCTTCTTCATGGATGTTTTGCAGAAAAGCTTAATGTTTTCATTTTGACCCAACACTCAAAATATGTAATTGCCATTGGATGACAACCCCACGTGAGGATTGTAGAGTTAATTTTGTCCGCTACAAGCATAAGGCTAAAGTTTAAAAGTGCGTATTATAGTGCAGAAATCACGGTATGTAAATCGATGTTGGTATGATTTCGTGACATCGAGAATGAAAGAAGGCAAGAGCGCAGTTGTTGTTGTGTGTTATGTAGCATGTCGACAAACTACAAGAAAGAGTAGGAGTGACTTTATCGGCCTTCAGAAATGACACCTAGTTGTTTTTCAGACAGATGGTCTGCTCTGATCTATTCCTCCATTTGGCTTTTTTTTCCCTCTACCGATTTGGGGGTGCATGTCATGCTGCACTGGCAGGAGTCCGGTGCTTGCCATCTGCTTGTCAACTTTGGCACCCGCAAAAATTCTTGTGCTTATTTTGCCATTACTCTGGAGAGATTAACCTCAAATTCTCTCTATCCATTTAATACTTGCACAGTTTATTGAAGTATTTTGGTTGCTCTTAGTTGAACATTTGTCATGCAATTTGGGGAGTTTGCTTTACAGTGGTAATTCTGTCACAAGGTTTTCTTGTCTATTGTACATTATTTTTTTCCATACACTTGAGTGTTGTTGTATGCAATATTTGAGGACTTACATGCCAGTTTCCATTAAGCTATAAATGGTATTATTATTAAACAAGTGGTAAACAGAGATGAAGTCATTAGAATATGCACACATTCAGCTATTCAGGTTCAAAAGATTGTGAAAATTTACTATCAAGCACTAATCTCATTGGAGTGAAATTGCCTTAGGATACTTGTGAATTGCAGCCAAGCTCATTCAAATGTTTTTGAAAAGACTTGTTGCTTCTTTTCTTCTTCTGTTTTCTACAATCTTCTTCTTTTTTTCTGGTTGAAAGAGCTTGAAGCCTTTTCCAGTTTTTCCAACAAAGACATTGCAGTTAGGCATATTGACATTCTTTGAAACGTTATCAACAAATACACCATCCATTCACATAGAAATTTGTTTGATTAAATTATTTAAATTAGTTCATGCTTAAACACACCAAACAGTTTTGCCTTTTTTGCAATTAAATATTCCTGCAAGTGGGAAACAAATTGCACAGGGATTCGCTCTATCATACTGTAACGGTAGTATGTGGATTTCTGTCTGAAGCTCCAGCAAGAAAATTCAATCCTTACTATTTATTCAGAAAGGCCAAAGAAATAGGAGTCACTTTCTCGAGTGGAACCACAATGTAATCAGCTTGTTTAATGGTGCAAGCCGCCGCTAAACAGTGTCATTGGTGATGCTGCACGAATCTCAACAGCATCCAGAAGACCCAAAAGGGTTGGACATTTCTGTTCTTTTATTTCAAAGCTGTCAATGTTCTTACAACAAGTTGATTCTGTTACCAGCAACAGTATACAGAGAGTGCACCAAGAGCTAAATAGCACTATATTTAGCCCGCATATAATTGGCATCTATTCCCCCTTCCTCCGGTTCGAACTGTGATGGTGACATGAAAATACAGGTCACTCTATGCCGATCCAAGGTTAACGAATAGCGTAATAGGCTCAAATGAAAGCACTTGTTGCACACTCACAGAATAACAAGATTCGTCATTACATTTGACAAGTAATTTTTTTCAGCTGTATTTATTTGTTGATTATTAAATGAAATGAATTAGAAGCATATTTTGCATTGAATTATCATAATTTGTCCATAAATCTTTAATGGTACCGCCAAAACACTTTTAAAATGATTAAAGTAGACAATGTTTGTATGAAATATGTATGTAGGTAGGCAAAAAAAGAAAAAAAGATAGTACAATTATTTATTAAGCAATTAAAATGAAAAAGAAATGCAAAGACACTTTCCAATGGTGTGGAATTGCAAGTGGCAGCTTAGTAAACATGGGTAAACACGCATGTAAACACACAACAAAAATTATTCCAGCAAGACTTGTGAGCGGATGTGCCAGAAGAAGCATGTCTCTCGGACACATTTTACGATAATTATAAGTACCTCTATTTGAGGAGCCTCTACTTCAGGACAGAGAATGACTGTTTTTGCCACCTATCCTACAGTACATGTCAGCGGCACTGTGATGGCTCCCAGCTGGTGGTGCAAACCACAGAGACAAAGGTTCTGATCTTTGCGCAGACTTCCCCTAATGAAGAGCTAGAAGATGAGTAAGATGGTCATCACCTGTCCCATTAGCACCATAGACCACCAACGGTAGTCACATCGCTGACAAGGTGCATGCAGGGGGACTCTGTCAGTGCTGGCTTAATTGCACTGTCTGTATGGTATGTCTCTATACAGTATAGTGGGGAAAGGGCACAGAAGGCATATGAGAGCAGGTAGACAAAAAACGAAAACAACATGAAAAAGATGTCATTACATTAGCCAAGGAAAGATGCTGAAGTGTGTTGCTATTTATGAATATGACTTCATTCACTAAATAGTTTTTTTGCATTTTGCAGTAAATATTTTCAACAAGAGAGAAAATAATTAGCTGTCAGTTGAAGTATTTGGTTGAGACCTACCTGGGAGTTAACATTATAACGTCAAAATATTACATGCCTGATTTTGCATTATTGTTTTAATTCTGTGGACTACTTGACAACTGAATTTGCCTGGATGATGACTACAGTATTTTCCTCCAAACCAAGCCACATAGTTGTTTATTAAACCTTTGGTTTTTATTCAATATAAACAAATGTCATTGCAAAAAGATTGCTTGAGACCACAAATGTACAATTATCACCACTGTTCTTTTGCATATACGAATGCAGATTGATGGATGATTCTCTATTGATTTACATAGAGTCATTATCCACTCTACCGCATATAAAATTAGATCTGAATGAAACTAGTTTTTACTCATGAGTTGACCTCATTCCCCAGGTTTGTCACAATGAACAGCTGCACATTTTCCAGGAAAAAGAATTCCCAAAGGACAGTACGAAGAGGTTCTGAAATGAAACATCTAACGTTGAACCCCCTGATGACCGAGCACCCAGAGGGAGGAACGCACTGTACATCGTTCACATCCACAGTGTGTGTATTCTCACCGTGCTACGTGAGTGTCTTGTCCCCAGCATGCTTTCTTGTGTTCCCACGCCTTGTCTGACATTGCTAACACAAACAGATGTTGCGGCTATGACGGGAAGTAGACCACTTCTGAGCTGTGTTCAACCTCGGACACTGAGAATATGCGAGGAGGTTACAGTTTAGCAGTGATGGGCTAAACATTGAGTATTTATCTGATAAATGGCCAATATTTCTTCAATGGAATTGTTATTCATTTCTACGACGCAATTTATTGCTTTTATTTGATAGGATTTTTCTTGGTTACACCGCATCTTGTTTCGATTGTTAGTCATTGGTCTGTGTCGCTATGTTGATTAAATCTGCCCAGATCCGTTACAATCAGTGCCGCCAGATTAAGTATTAATAATGTCTTTTGGGGTGCACGCACATCCACCTACCTGCACGCAAAAGCACAAGAGTGCAGGTCTGTACTTGTGTGTGTATATGTGTTTGTGTGTTGTGATTCATAAGGGCTACATTTACAGAGAGTAACCTCAGGGGTCACGGTTAAATAGCCGACTTCATCCGCCCCTGCTTGATGGCTCTCTCACTTCACTGACCTGTAGTGGTGTTCAAATTGTAACTCATTGCACAATATAAAGTTCATTTGACCATAGTGAAGAGAAAGTACTCTGGAGAACTACAAAAACTAAAGTGTATGTGAGTAAAACTCAGTCAGAGGCTTCTTTCTTTATACTGTTTGGAATTAATTGAATTCATACGGAAAATAAACATGCCTTTTAGTAACTATATATATAATTATATAATATTAGTAAACAGATTCGATATATTTCTATTCAATATTTTGGTTCCTCAGTAGCAGTTTCAAGTGGCTTACATGGATACAGTGGTACCTCTACTTAAGAATGTCTCTGCATACAAAATATTCAAGTTATCAACGCCGCAGAGGGAAAATTTTGTATCAGGATACGAAGGAGATTCAAGTGACGAAATGCAAAACTAAAAACCACCAAACACATGGAAGCAGATTGGGTTCAGTGAGATAGGGAAATTTGGGAGCTGCTTGTCATTAAAAGAGCAGCAGTAGAGAAACAGGCCAGATTTGAACCTTACATAACACTTTGGTTAAGCGGAGGTAATAGAGCACAGGCATTTGATTACTGTGATTAATTGTTGTTATTATTATGCAAAGGCAAAAAAAGTTCAATTAGACCTGAGGTGCTTGCCATTTGAGCTTTTGCTCCCATTTTTAACTATCGATGCTTTTTATATATTTGGGTCTTTTCTTTGATAACACTCTTGTCATGAACTATGATGGTAACGTTAAAATTGCTAAATCTCTTTTCCATTACCCATTTAACATCATCATATTTTTCAGTAATGCCTCTCACTTTAATACTTAGCATTGTGAAGAGAATGTGTGTACGATCGCCGAGGAAGAGGAACCTAAAAAAAAAGCCTGTGTATCCATTATAATCAACATATGAGTAATGGCTGTGGGAATACAATAATGACTAATGAAGTAGATTGCACAAGTGAGTCAAGTGCACTTATACAAGCTCTCTGCCTAGAAATTCTCAAAAGATGAGATTTAGATTTGGAGGCATTATCAGGCTTTAAATGATATTTTAATGCTTGCAATAATAAACCAATCAAATTCACCACAGTGGCGCTGGATGTTTTTTGGACATCTCCAAGCACTATAAAGATAATAACGGTTACATGTTCTACAATATAACCTTTCAAGTTATGTTGGATTAAAAGCAGTGTCCCATTATTTTTATATTATTCTGGTGTAAATTCAACATAATTACATCATTGTAGTATTGGCAGGCTTGTGATACCATCTGTCCTCTGTTCGTTCTCCCCAAGACAAATACACACACACACGCACACACACACACACACACACACACACACACACACACACACACACACACACACACACACACACACACACACACACACACACACACACACACACACACACACACACACACACACACACACACACTTCTGCTCTATGGTGGAATACAAATGGAGAGGGAATTGCATTATGTTCCAATAGCTGACCATATCCAGTAAACTGTATGGAAACCATGTTACCACACACTTTGAATCAATTAAATCACACATTTTGAAGTATTCTAATGTGTAATTTAAACAAGAATTTTTTCAACCAATGTCTTTTTGGCAAATGAGAATTTGCCAGCTCTTTGGCAACACAATGTAAAACAACATATTCTTTCTAAAATTACAAGAAAAAATGTAGTAATGACTCCAAAACTTAAAACAACTGCTTCTCACACACAATGTGGCAACAGATGGAAATAAGACATGTTTACAATTAGTCACAAAAGCCTAATCAGTGATTTTTTGGCTACTATATTGGTATTTCCGTTTGTAAAATATTCTATAAGCACCGCCTGGCATTCACGATAATGGTGGACACAAAAAACTCTTGTTTGTGGCTTGGTGGGCCTACAAGTGCAAAGATGACTGGGCTGCTACATTGCCGCTCCTTGTTTCACACTTGTTGGATAAGGCTGGATGGACATTACACTGAACACACACACACACACACCAGGCTGCTGATGTGAGCAGTTCTTTGTTGTGGGGCAACAGTGTTGGTGCCACTCTGGAACCAATTTTCCTGGCTGTTAGCCCATTTGTGTCTGCACTGAAAGGCGATTCGAGGTGCTTTTTGATGAGGCCCTGACTCAGACCCTTGAACTACACATGGTGGCACAGGAATAAGTCAGATTTTTTTTAAACCCAAAGCCATCACCACCCTTAGAGGAGAGACATTTAAGATAGTAACAATGTAAAAATACTTTGTCGTAATTCTTATTCAGTTTAACAGGACAATATACCTTATTTTTTGGACTGTAAGTCATACTTTTTTTTATAGTTTGACTCCTATTTGCCACGGCAAACGTTAAAAATTGTTACTTTAACCTGGTTTCTTATGCGACACACTCCAGTGGGACTCGTATATTGTTTTTGCCTCTTCATTGTGTATTTGTGTAGGTTAGTGCGATTTATAATCAGAAAAATATGTTTTGTTCCTTGTATATGTGACAACCTATGGAGAAGTGATTGATTTGTTTGCACTGAAACCATCTCCCACTCAACCATACCAACTGTCATTCAAGTGCCATTTTTTCAACTTAGAAGAATTTAAGCTTTTTTTCTGGGTAGTATTTGTTTTGCCTTCCAAAACTACTTGTTTGAAAATATATACACAAAAAACATGGTGGATAGACTTATCGCTGCCCGAAGAGAAGAAATACTTGCACAGTATTGTAAGCACAGTACAGACATACAGAACCTCAAACAAACAGTTTCAATCATATTAATCCCTGCTCTCACTGTTCATTCCCAGGTAAACATTTTTTTTAATCTGAATTATCAATCATTTTCTTTACTATTATTCAAACTTTATTGGAGGGATACTTAGAGAAGATATACTGCATTAAATATCTTGTTCAAAGTCAGGCTACTTGCAAATTATGGAGCTGTGTGGAGGATGAAAGAGGCTATATGAACATCTCTTCTGTGATTTAAGATGCATTTCATCTTCTGGCACCACACATCAGTCACTAGATGGGTTTTATGTAGAAGGAGGAAGAGATGTGAATGCTTTTTTTCCCTCCTCTTCTTTTTCCTCATGCTGAAAATGGAGCCTTCGCTGACCACGCATGAATCCAGAGCAACGCTGGCACCCCTGCGGTAAAATGTGGGTGAGGAATACACTGCCAGCTATTTAGCTATTTTTTTTCTCACTAGAATAATGACCTTTAAGTAACAATTTAAATGCCAATTACTCCAATAGGTGGGAACTAAGAGATCTGTGATTGTACATTTCCACTTAGTGGCATGTGTCTTCAGTGCTATCACCTTTTGCCTTCATATAAAAATGAGTTACATCAATCTTCTTTTATTGGTTTTATATCACTACTTCAGCAAATACAAGCAGTCAGGTTTAATCAGCCTTGTATTATTCATAATAAATAAAATATTGATTTTGAAGACCAGTCATTAACTGTTCTGTAAACTGTCCTATTGCCCAGACCAAATTATGGCCTTGAATCTTTGGCTGTAAAGTACCCATAGCCCCTCATTTTCTTCTCCTTATCGGAGTTATGAACGTCGAATTTTTGCTGCTCTGACAGTATCTTATATTTAACCAGTGGAGTTGGCAAACTATGGTACAAATAGTAGCTAATATGTTTAGAGAATTGTTTATGAATACATTGACCAATCTAAAATTGGTCATTTGTTGCCAGGAAAGACATCAGTGTATTGTCAGCATAATTGTGGAGGTGTACGTGACTTTTCAGGGAGTTTGTAATTTAAATCATAACTTGATGACTGTTAATCCAAACTTACAAACAATTCTATCCTATCGGGAAATAAGAACCAATATCCAGCACACCTGCCTGCATCTCTTCACTGGTTAACATGCATCTCTTATATTCATGTCAAATTTTGCATCGTTTTTCTTTGTATGCTTCTATCATTTGCTTTTGTGACAATGCAGATTTGTTCATATCCACGTCGATACATCTATTATCTAAGTAGTTACAGCATTCCTCTGATTCAGTTGGCCTGGGAGAATAGAATGACATCACACTGCACGACAACATTTTGGAGATGAAGCCACTTGATTAGTAAAGACCTTACTTAGCCACAGGGGCAATGTAGAGCATATCACAGGGGCACTAAATGCTGGTCCAAAGCGCAAGCTGCTGCAAGGAGATAAAGGGCAATGTGCAGGTTATTCTGCAGGCCCCCCAGCTGTCCAAAAATGTGTGTTTTTTAGGTTCCTGGGCTAGATTCGGAAAGGGTCATCCTGATGCGACACATCTGCATCCCTCTGAGTGGAATGCAATACACAAACATACTCGAGCGCACACGTATACAACACCTTGACTTCAACACTTGTAAACACACATAGAAAGGTGATAAGCACACAAATGCGCACACTTGACAAGTGACAGCCATGTGCAAGATATTCATGTCTGCTGAGTGGAAGAAAGAAAAACAACGGCTGGTGGATATCAGTCAATGGAGAGGGGCGACAGGGAGAAATAGCAGAATTAAATATTAAGGGCCATGAATAATTAAAGAGCATTTTTCTATTTAATAGTGAAGCATTATCACCAGTATTTAAAATAAAACAGGGTAAATGCAGAGCCACAATCAGATCAAATGTAAGCATGTTTTTACTTCCTATTTGCCTGTTAAACAATGTAGCCAGAGTTATTATCTTGCAAAATAGTGTGTGCTGCAGAATTATTTTTCCACTATATTCTCTGAAAAGCATTAAGTGGCCTGCAAACATTGTGAATGCGGTTTGCTGAGTTTGCTCAAAGTCCTTTAAAAAGCTGATCTAACCACACTCCACTATACTTTGATCAATGGTAGGATACAACATCACTTTTTTTAAAAACGCATTAAAATTGTGATATACTAATTCCAATACAAGCGATGCATTATTTTGCAACTAAGGCAAAACATTTAAGTGTGAGCATTAATGAACTGGGTGTTGACCAATTGCAGAGAAGACATATATTTTTTAATTTGTTTATTTTGTTTAATTATTTGTGTGAATCTTTGCTGGTCTTAATCCCTCAAGAAATCAGGGTCTGTGATTTGTACGATGCTCTAGCCAGCATTCGGTATGCATGATCAAAGAGCAACTGTGTGTTGGCTGTAAAAGTCATTAAGGATGGGAGGTTGTCTTTTCAATGCCTCAGAGTGATATGATGTTTTTTTCTCTCCACCCACTGCTTGTTTTGTTTGACAAGCAGAGAAAATGGAGCCAGAAAGTCCACAATGTAAACAACGGCATCTGAAACCCAGAAACATTCTCTGCTTAGCTTTTTTGATCAAATTAAATGGTGTTTTGTCATGTCTAATCATTGCCAATCTCAGAAAAGGAGCTAAATTGCTTTACATAGAGCCATTTTTTGTGGTATTTTTTTCATATTTCATGATATTAGCTGCATTTTTTATTCAAAATAGATCCAGGTGATATGTAGAAGTCTGTACTAATCCTACTCAATAAGTCTTACAGTTTTCATTATCTATCCCAAGTGACTTTCGGGTCAATGGGGAACCATCTCTGCCTGGTCACCAACCAATCCCAGTTGAAGGTCTCACCGTATTTGTAATATGGAGCTGTTGACACTAGCTGCTTCTTGTAGTTTATTATACCAGCCCTGGAGGCTGTTGCTCAATAATTGCATTTGACAAATGAGCCTGGACAACAGAATGGCGGGTGGTCAATTTAATTGAAAGCATCAATCTGAGTCTCAATTTTCTATTTTAAGACATCATCTGTTTCTTGCAGCAATGAGCGAATAATGTTAATTTGACCATTTTTGTTACTGATTATAATGTCTATATTTTCTAGACTATAAAGCTGATCCTTTTACTATCTGTGTATTCAGCAGAGATGTTGTTTATGTTTTATTTTTTTCCGCCTTTGGTGCAGGTAATAGTAGGCATTCCGCTGCTTGGTTGGTTATAATAAAAAGACCCTGTTTCAACAAAATGTGCCATACATGGCATGAATTGTACAACATGTTTCAGAGAGACATTAATTGATTTTTCTCAAACTGGAATTGTGTGACAATTGGTTTAAAAATAGTATTTGCTGGGGTTCAATTTTGCAAGGATACCTCAATGTCAATTAGTGAGTTTAATGTTTAACCATATAGCTCCCAAATGAAATAATATGAAACAAGATATGATAAGGGTGCACAATAGTGACATCTGAAACATGTTCTATACAGATTTTAAAAAAAGCTAAAAAGAAATGCTCAAATAAAGCACTCATAAAAAACAACTTCATTTCAGTCAAGGCAGTATTTGGACTTTGTTACTTTATTTACTGCAGGCTTTAGTTCAATTGCATCCAATTGGAAAAGAAAGATAAAAGAAGACTTTTTCCTCAAATCACAAATGCCACAGTAAGGATACAACACTTGGCCAGATTGAATGAGAACAAAAAGGAAATACCTCTCCTGGGGGAAAGCGCAAGGGGTTAAACCCATTACAGAGACCAATCAGGGATGGGGGAGCACTGCAAACCTCCGCAGTGAGAGAGAGACTGAGAGAGCGAGAGCGTGTGTAGCGGAGATAGAGATACCAGGAGTACAATGTGGTTTACACTCCCATACAGACAGTCGAATGAGAAATAAGAAGAGCATTCACACACTCGGGTGCTGAGATGCATGAGAGACTGACAGAGGTGAAGCCTTCCGCAGACCCTCTTGTGGTCTTCTGCCAGACTTGAAGAGAAACTGTTGGATTACTGCAACCGACCTAGATTGTCACCACAGCCGAGACAGGACGACAACGTGGAGTCATTGGATTTACCCAGCATGGTGAGATTGACTGCATTTGGAGCAAGAAGTCACAAGTCCTCAATTTGCAAGTATTGGAATAGCAATTGAATTGAATTGCAGATGTTGTGTGTGTGTTCACATCATGGAACTTCTGTAGTCTGTCAATGCAAGCATAAGACTGTTGTTTTTGAGAAATTTGCATGCAGGATTAATGCAGAAAAAAACATTGGACAAAAAAAAACAAAAGCAAAATAACATCTTGAAAGAAAATAAAAGGAGAAATCAATTTTTATAAAATATTGGAATGGCTTTTATTGACATGAACTGGCTATTTGGGAATGGTCTATTCAGATCTGTCACAGGTTGTAGTCTGTTTTCTTTTTTGCCCCAAAGTCTTCATGATATAAGCAGTTCTAGAAGCACACACTAGAACAAATTTTCCTTCCGGGTGGAGATTATATGGATCATATGGAGTTTTGTGGGAGGAGCCATCCATGTCGGCTTGACAAGTTTTCTGAGGAATCACGGTGTGCTTGTAAGGCTCTTAGCTGGTCTGCTGTCCTACATCATGACAAATTGCATAAGCGTTTCTTCACCGAGGCTGTAAAAATGTCACAGAATAATGTCACTACTGCACTTTTCTGTGGGATGATTTACAAAAAAAATGACATCAAATTGGTCCTTGGTAAATCTTGGGAAGATTTGAATTATTGGATACACAACGGGCACTAGATGACACGCAGAAACACAGTAAGACATCAGAGGTTCGCTGCAATGCAAATGAGATCTTCTTTGCCTCTCTTGTATTTCTTTTCACCAACGCATCCCGCTTTTGTACCGCTCTTCTCCTCATTAATTCACTTCTCTCTTTTTCCCCTCAGGTCATCAGAGGTAGCGATGTTGAAGGACAGAAAGAAAAATCCTTTTCCTTCTGAACTCTAGGATGACCTTCCTTCACAACAATATCTTCAGCTTTTCAGTTGGCGGATGAATTCTGTTATCATAAATGTCATGGTGGTCACACGCCATGCCGATTGGACACTCCACTAATCTGCTCCACTTTCCCAATCTCCCGTCATTGAGGGTTCAAGCATGTTGAGGGGCCGACGGGAGAACAGCGCTCGATACGCTGGTTTAATGCCTCTGGAATCCAGTGTGTGGATAAAAGGGGCGAACGACCAAGGCCTGCTCCATTAGTACTCTCAGGGGAAAGTATGGACCAGGACAACTGGCCAGAAGCGCTGACCTCGTAAGCACTGATGACGGACATGGTGGAGGTTTGATCAATCCGATTGACCCACAGACTGAGTGAAACCCTCTCGGAATATGAGGTTGTGGAAATGTCTCAGGATCCCGACATGAGCAAGTGGAGTATGTTTGTTCGTGTGTCTATCCTGGGCAGGAATATCACGTAATACCACTATAAGAAGTGGTGTTTCTGACAGCATCAATCTTTTTTCCTAGCCACTCCAAGATAGGTCTAACAAAGGACTTCCGATTATCCTTTAGATGAAAACTCTGCACACCTGCAGATGATCAGGTGCATCCCTGCTAAGGAAAAGCCAGCTACGTTTGGTCGTGATGCCCAATCAGACAGTTCCCGCACAGACTCGCTGGCCTGATTCCACCAGCCTGTTACTCAGTTAGTCCTGGAGGCAAGGGTAAATATATAACCGGATCCCGATTCTAGGATATTTCCATGTCACTTGAAGCTTCATTCCCATTTATTTCTCCAGGGATACCTCATGCAGTTTTAATATCGTATGGGTGTTAATTCAATCTTAACAATAAATTTCCACAAGCTCCCATCCATTTTAATTACAAGTATCTTCTTTTATATTCATATTATTTTAACGTCAGTCACTCGTAAGACAAATTGTACAACTCACTCGATGACAGGAAATAATCTGACCTGCAATGTACACCTTCGATAGCTCAGTTGGTAGAGCGGAGGACTGTAGTGGCTCATTGTTGAAATCCTTAGGTCGCTGGTTCAAATCCGGCTCGAAGGACATTTTCACCAATTTGGTTATACACAGATGTTTACAATGACATTAAAGGCTTTTGATTTTATTTGATTTTAGTTATTCAATATAGACATTTAATATAGGAACTATTCTGATCCACTCACTCCATTTCTAACCATAAAAATGTGGTCTCAGTGTCATCTTTCTTGACCTGAGCTGCAATCAATTATACATGGATATATCAACTCAACATTGACACAAAGTGTAAAATATAGTGCGTATATATAAAAATCTTTAAAGGCATAATTACGCTTAGCCAGATCGGACAAAAGAGTTATTCCTTTTGTGTTAACTTGGTTAAAAAAGAGGCATAACTCACAGATTTCTTGCTTTACTTACATCAGACAGCATAAGCACGCGATAAAAATATAGAAATGTCTGTGTCATCCTTCTGCATTGGGCAATATTTCATAACCTATATTGAGCTAGGGTGCATTATCCATCCATCCATCATTCGTAATGTGCATCCTCGTAAGGGTCATCATATCTGTCAACCGGAATAAATGCCTGATGACCGTTATTTTATTGACAAATTGAATCATACAATTATTAGAGGTGAATAGCGAAGGCATGATGTCCATTTACTAATGAAGTAATATCCAATTTCACAAATGACGAAGTAAAAAGTTAAGTACAGTACTGAAATGTTGGTAGTTTAGCGTGAATTGTGAAACGATTTACTCTAACATAAAATTATGTGGTGGACTGGATATGGACTTCTGCCTGAAGTTGATATCTATGTCTTAATAAAACAACTGACATAATTATCAGCCAATCAGTGCTGTGAGTTTAAATTTAAATCTAAATTGTTAAATTAGTTCCAGTCAGCCAGACATTAATGAGAATCCAGCTCATTGCAGAGGTAGGCAAAAAAGCTCAAAAAGATTCTGACATGTTGAGATAGATATCAAAAGGGATTAACTATGTAAATAACAAAACAATGTGGAAAACATTGTACTGCAAGGTCACCTCTATATGACCTTTTTGAGTGTTAATAGTTGTTAATTATTATTTGATATTTAGATGTCTAGCACGTCCATGTTCTGAGTTTAAATCTTGTGGAGTTTGCATGTTTTCCCTATGCTTGGGTTTTGTCTGACTACTCCATTATCCTCACTTATTCTAAGAATTTATATGCTGTGCTTAAAGAAGCCTTTTGCTTGTTCTTAGACGTGAATGGCTGGCAACCAGGCTGGGTGTACATTATGTGTGTCACTCACAAGGTTATACAAGATGCGAACAGCAATATTTGATTCACCGTTTAAAGTTCACCATCTACATCGCTGATTTAAAGTTATTGTTTCCATTTAAAGCAGTATACTTTATTTCTCTACAGTGCGTATGAGAAAGGACAGAAACAACTGTCAACACACATTAAAATGATTTATCAAATACTGGGAACACAGTAAAACATATGAGCCCACAGATACTGTAAAATATTCATGATATCGTTTTCTAGGAATTTTAAGCGGTTTGTGTTTTTCAACCACATTTACAATGCCATTTTAAGTATAGTTTAATACTAGATTGACAGTTTATGACAGGGATACACAGCAGACCCAAGATAAAATATAAATGAAATCCTGAGATATAGACAAACCTGAAATACATTTTGTCTAAGTTGTTACCTTTCTCAATTTCTTTATATACCATTATCCATTTTAAAAACAAGTCTTAATTAAGTGTTTCTTCTATCAAGCTCTTCTAGTTGTGTTAGATTGCTGAATCTTTTTTTCAATGGTGTACGATGGACAAGCATAGACATCATGTCTTTTTGTTTTCTGTCTAAAACATCACAGGATAATGCATATCATCCCCTGCCCTAAGGAAGAAGCCACCATGAGCAACGTCACAGTTACCGACAACACCGAGCCCCTCACCCGCACCGTGAGCCCTGCGCCCCCCAGCCCCTACAGCTATCCCGTTAGCTTCCAAGTGTCAGTTACGGGATTCCTCATGCTTGAAATTGTCCTGGGCCTGAGCTCCAACCTCACCGTACTGGCGCTCTACTGCATGAAGTCCAACCTCATCACCTCTGTCAGCAACATGGTGACCATGAACCTCCACGTTGTGGACGTGCTGGTGTGTCTTTGCTGCATCCCCCTCACCATCGTGGTGGTCCTGCTCTCCCTGGAAGGGGAAACGGCCTTGGTGTGCTGCTTCCACGAGGCATGCGTGTCCTTCGCTAGTGTCGCCACAGCCGCCAACGTCCTCGCCATCACCCTGGACCGCTACGATATCTCAGTCAAGCCGGCCAACCGCGTGCTGACCATGCGCCGGGCTCTGGCGCTCATGGCGGGCATTTGGGTGTTGTCATTCGTCAGCTTCTTGGTGCCCTTTATTGAGGTGGGATTCTTTGCGCAGGGCCACGTTGAACTCAACCAGACCCTCGTGGACAGCGTTATCCACTCCAACCAATACTACACGGAACTTGGCCTCTATTACCACTTGTTGGCTCAGATTCCAATTTTCTTCTTCACCGCTGTGGTCATGCTTATTACATACTCCAAAATCTTGCAGGCCCTTAACATTCGCATCGGTACACGCTTCCACGCCTCTCAGAAGAAGAAGGCACGCAGAAAAAAGCGCCCATCCATGACGGCCATGACACCACAGCAAGAGGCCACGGACGCATCTCAGAGCAGCGGTAGTCGCAACGCCACCACTTTGGGCATGCGGACATCTGTGTCGGTGATCATCGCCTTGCGCAGGGCTGTCAAACGCCACCGAGAACGGAGAGAACGTCAGAAACGAGTCTTCAGGATGTCCCTCCTGATTGTATCCACCTTCTTGCTGTGCTGGACACCCATCACAGTGCTCAATACAGTCATCCTCAGCCTGGGGCCTAGCGATTTGATGGTCAAATTGAGACTGGGCTTTCTAGTCATGGCATATGGGACTACCATTTTTCACCCACTACTTTATGCCTT